>NW_027308121.1:0-190579 GCF_047496885.1 Scyliorhinus torazame | reverse complement strand
TGGGGGGGACCCATACCCCCGGGGAGAGTCGGTGCCCGTGGGGAGGGGACCCGTACCCCGGGGAGAGTCGGTGGCCCATGGGGAGGGGGCCTGTACCCCGGGGTGAGTCGGTGCCCGTGAGGGGGACCCCGGGGAGAGTCGGTGCCCGTGGGGAGGGACCCCTGGGGAGAGTCGGTGCCCATGGGGGGGGGGGGGGACCCGTACCCCGGGGAGAGTCGGTGGACCGTGGGGGGGGGGGGGGGACCCGTACCCCGGGGGAGAGTAGGTGCCGGTGGGGGGACCCTGGGGAGAGTCCGGTGCCGGTGGGGGGGGACCCCGGGGAGAAGTCGGTGCCGGTGGGGGGGACCCGTACACCGGGGAGAGTCGGTGCCCGTGGGAGGGGGCCTGTACCCCGGGGTGAGTCGGTGCCCGTGAGGGGGACCCCGGGGAGAGTCGGTGCCCGTGGGGGGGGACCCGTACCCCGGGGAGAGTCGGTGCCCATGGGGGGGACCCGTACACCGGGGAGAGTCGGTGCCCGTGGGGAGGGGGCCTGTACCCCGGGGTGAGTCGGTGCCCGTGAGGGGGACCCCGGGGAGAGTCGGTGCCCGTGGGGGGGACCCGTACCCCGGGGAGAGTCGGTGCCCATGGGGGGACCCGTACCCCGGGGAGAGTCGGTGCCCGTGGGGAGGGACCCGTACCCTGGGGAGAGTCGGTGCCCGTGGGGGGGACCCGTACCCCGGGGAGAGTCGGTGCCCATGGGGGGGGACCCGTACCCCGGGGAGAGTAGGTGCCGGTGGGGGGGACCCCGGGGAGAGTCGGTGACCGTGGGGGGGGGGGGGGGACCCGTACCCCGGGGAGAGTAGGTGCCGGTGGGGGGGACCCTGGGGAGAGTCGGTGCCGGTGGGGGGGACCCTGGGGAGAGTCGGTGCCCGTGGGGGGGACCCTGGGGAGAGTCGGTGCCGGTGGGGGGGGGCCCCGGGGAGAGTCGGTGCCCGTGGGGAGGGACCGGTACCCCGGGGAGAGTCGGTGCCCGTGGGGGGGGACCCCGGGGACAGTCGGTGCCCGTGGGGAGGGACCGGTACCCCCGGGGAGAGTCGGTGCCGGTGGGGGGGACCCCGGGGAGAGTCGGTGCCCGTGGGGGGGGACCCCCGGGGAGAGTCGGTGCCCGTGGGGGGGACCCCGGGGACAGTCGGTGCCGGTGGGGGGGACCCTGGGGAGAGTCGGTGCCGGTGGGGGGGGACCCCGGGGAGAGTCGGTGCCCGTGGGGGGGACCCCGGCGAGAGTCGGTGCCAGTTGAGTGGACGTGGGGGTGGGGGGTCTCGTTGCTATGAGATGTTTTGTGGTCGTTCCGCAGTTTCCCGGGCGACGGATGCGTCCCATCGGATGGAAGGCGGGAATATCGTCCTGGCCATCGTCATGCCGATCATCCTCGTCATACTGCTGATCGGGGGCATTTATCTCTATTACACCAAGTGAGTGGCCCATTGTGTCCGGGGGGGCGGAGGAGGGAGAGGGGGGGGGGGGGGGAGGGAACTGGGAGGGGGAGGGGGAGGGAGGGGAGGGGGAGGGGAGGAATTGGGAAGGGGGGAGGAGGAGTGGGGGAGGGGAGGAGGGGTGGGGGAGGGTAGGAGGGGAGGGTGGAAGCGGGAGGGGTTAGGAAGGGGGAGGGGGTGGAGGGGGAGGGGGAGGTGAGGGGTTGGGGAGGTGAGGGGTTGGGGAGGTGAGGGGTTGGGGGAGGGGGAGGGTGGAAGGGGAAGGGGATGGGAGGGGGAGGGCGGATGGGAGGGGGAGGGTGGAGGGTGGAGGGGACAAAGGAGGGAAGGGGATAGCGGAGGGAGGGGGTGTGTGCAGAGTTTCGGAGGGTGTGTGGGGGTAGGAAAGGCCGTTTAAAAGGTTGTCGGGTTGAACGTGAGGCTGACAAGCTCCGAATCTTTTCCATGTTCTTTCCGATATTTACAGATTCCAGGGAAAATCCTTCTTCAGATTCCCGCTCTCAAACTCTCCGTCCTACAGTCCCATCACCGTGCAATCCGATTTCAATAATCCTCTCTACGAAGCGGGGGTAAGTGAAACCCTCTACACTGTCCCCATCAAACACTCCCAGGACAGGTACAGCACAGGGTTAGATACAGAGTAAAGCTCCCTCTACACTGTCCCCATCAAACACTCCCAGGACAGGTACAGCACGGGGTTAGATACAGAGTAAAGCTCCCTCTACACTGTCCCCATCAAACACTCCCAGGACAGGTACAGCACGGGGTGAGATACAGAGTAAAGCTCCCTCGACACTGTCCCCATCAAACACTCCCAGGACAGGTACAGCACGGGGTTAAATACAGAGTAAAGCTCCCTCTACACTGTCCCCATCAAACACTCCCAGGACAGGTACAGCACGGGGTTAGATACAGAGTAAAGCTCCCTCTACACTGTCCCCATCAAACACTCCCAGGACAGGTACAGCACGGGGTGAGATACAGAGTAAAGCTCCCTCGACACTGTCCCCATCAAACACTCCCAGGACAGGTACAGCACGGGGTTAAATACAGAGTAAAGCTCCCTCTACACTGTCCCCATCAAACACTCCCAGGACAGGTACAGCACGGGGTTAAATACAGAGTAAAGCTCCCTCTACGCTGTCCCCATCAAACACTCCCAGGACAGGTACAGCACGGGGTTAGATACAGAGTAAAGCTCCCTCTACACTGTCCCCATCAAACACGCCCAGGACAGGTACAGCACGGGGTTAGATACAGAGTAAAGCTCCCTCTACACTGCCCCCATCAAACACTCCCAGGACAGGAACAGCACGGGGTTAAATACAGAGTAAAGCTCACTCTACACTGTCCCCATCAAACACTCCCAGGACAGGTACAGCACGGGGTTAGATACAGAGTAAAGCTCCCTCTACACTGTCCCCATCAAACACTCCCAGGACAGGTACAGCACGGGGTTAGATACAGAGTAAAGCTCCCTCTACACTGTCCCCATCAAACACTCCCAGGACAGGTACAGCACGGGGTGAGATACAGAGTAAAGCTCCCTCGACACTGTCCCCATCAAACACTCCCAGGACAGGTACAGCACGGGGTTAAATACAGAGTAAAGCTCCCTCTACACTGTCCCCATCAAACACTCCCAGGACAGGTACAGCACGGGGTTAAATACAGAGTAAAGCTCCCTCTACGCTGTCCCCATCAAACACTCCCAGGACAGGTACAGCACGGGGTTAGATACAGAGTAAAGCTCCCTCTACACTGTCCCCATCAAACACGCCCAGGACAGGTACAGCACGGGGTTAGATACAGAGTAAAGCTCCCTCTACACTGCCCCCATCAAACACTCCCAGGACAGGAACAGCACGGGGTTAGATACAGAGTAAGGCTCCCTCTACAATGTCCCCATCAAACACTCCCAGGACATGTACAGCACGGGGTTAGATACAGAGTAAAGCTCCCTCTACACTGTCCCCATCAAACACTCCCAGGACTGGTACAGCACGGGGTTAGATACAGAGTAAAGCTCCCTCTACACTGTCCCCATCAAACACTCCCAGGACTGGTACAGCACGGGGTTAGATACAGAGTAAAGCTCACTCTACACTGTCCCCATCAAACACTCCCAGGACAGGTACAGACAGGGTTAGATACAGAGTAAAGCTCCCTCAACACTGTCCCCTCAAACACTCGCAGGACAGGTACAGCACGGGGTTAGATACAGAGTAAAGCTCACACTACACTGTCCCCATCAAACACCCCAGGACAGGTACAGCACGGGGTTAGATACAGAGTAAAGCTCACACTACACTGTCCCCATCAACCACTCCCAGGACAGGTACAGCACTGGGTTAGATACAGAGTAAAGCTCCCTCAACACTGTCCCCTCAAACACTCGCAGGACAGGTACAGCACGGGGTTAGATACAGAGTAAAGCTCCCTCTACATTGTCCCCATCAAACACTCCCAGGGCAGGTACAGCACGGGGTTAGATACAGAGTAAAGCTCCCTCTACACTGTCCCCATCAAACACTCCCAGGACAGGTACAGCACGGGGTTAGATACAGAGAAAAGCTCCCTCTACACTGTCCCCATCAAACACTCACAGGACAGGTACAACACGGGGTTAGATACAGAGTAAAGCTCCCTCTACACTGTCCCCATCAAACACTCCCAGAACAGGTACAGCACGGGGTTAGATACAGAGTAAAGCTCCCTCTACACTGTCCCCATCAAACACTCCCAGGACAGGTACAGCACGGGGTTAGATACAGAGTAAAGCTCCCTCTACACTGTCCCCATCAAACACGCCCATGACAGGTACAGCACGGGGTTAGATACAGAGTAAAGCTCCCTCGACACTGTCCCCATCAAACACACCCAGGACAGGTACAGCATGGGGTTAAATACAGAGTAAAGCTCCCTCTACGCTGTCCCCATCAAACACTCCCAGGACAGGTACAGCACGGGGTTAGATACAGAGTAAAGCTCCCTCTACACTGTCCCCATCAAACACGCCCAGGACAGGTACAGCACGGGGTTAAATACAGAGTAAAGCTCCCTCTACGCTGTCCCATCAAACACACCCAGGACAGGTACATCACGGGGTTAGATACAGAGTAAAGCTCCCTCTACACTGTCCCCATCAAACACTCCCAGGACTGGTACAGCACGGGGTTAGATACAGAGTAAAGCTCACTCTACACTGTCCCCATCAAACACTCCCAGGAAAGGTACAGCACAGGGTTAGATACAGAGTAAAGCTCCCTCAACACTGTCCCCTCAAACACTCGCAGGACAGGTACAGCTCGGGGTTAGATACAGAGTAAAGCTCACACTACACTGTCCCCATCAAACACCCCCAGGACAGGTACAGCACGTGGTTAGATACAGAGTAAAGCTCGCACTACACTGTCCCCATCAACCACTCCCAGGACAGGTACAGCACTGGGTTAGATACAGAGTAAAGCTCCCTCAACACTGTCCCCTCAAACACTCGCAGGACAGGTACAGCACGGGGTTAGATACAGAGTAAAGCTCCCTCTACTCTGTCCCCATCAAACACTCCCAGGACAGGTACAGCACGGGGTTAGATACAGAGTAATGCTCCCTCTACACTGTCCCCAACAAACACTCCCAGGACAGGGACAGCGCGGGGTTAGATACAGAGTAAAGCTTCCTCTACACTGTCCCCATCAAACACTCCCAGGACAGGTACAGCACGGGGTTAGATACAGAGTAAAGCTCCCTCTACACTGTCCCCATCAAACACTCCCAGGACAGGTACAGCACGGGGTTAGATACAGAGTAAAGCTCCCTCAACACTGTTCCCATCAAACACTCGCAGGACAGGTACAGCACGGGGTTAGATACAGAGTAAAGCTCACACTACACTGTCCCCATCAAACACTCCCAGGACAGGTACAGCACGGTGTTAGATACAGAGTAAAGCTCCCTCTACACTGTCCCCATCAAACACGCCCAGGACAGGTACAGCACGGGGTTAGATACAGAGGAAAGCTCCCTATAAACTGTCCCCATCAAACACTCCCAGGACAGGTATAGCACGGGGTTAGGTACAGAGTAAAGCTCCCTCTGCACTGTCCCCCTCAAACACACCCAGGACAGATACAGCACGGGGTTAGATACAGAGTAAAGCTCCCTCTACACTGCCCCCATCAAACACTCCCAGGACAGGTACAGCACGGGGTTAGATACAGAGTAAAGCTCCCTCTACACTGTCCCCATCAAACACTCCCAGGACAGGTACAGCACGTGGTTAGATACAGAGGAAAGCTCCCTCTACACCGTCCCCATCAAACACGCCCAGGACAGGTACAGCACGGGGTTAGATACAGAGGAAAACTCCCTCTAAACTGTCCCCATCAAACACTCCCAGCACAGGTACAGCACGGGGTTTGATACAGAGTAAAGCTCCCTCTACACTGTCCCCATCAAACACTCCCAGGACAGGTACAGCACGGGGTTAGATACAGAGTAAAGCTCCCTCTACACTGTCCCCATCAAACACTCCCAGGACAGGTACAGCACGGGGTTAGATACAGAGTAAAGCTCCCTCTACACTGTCCCCATCAAACACGCCCAGGACAGGTACAGCACGGTGTTAGATATAGAGTAAAGCTCCCTCTACACTGTCCCCATCAAACACTCCCAAGACAGGTACAGCACGGGGTTAGATACAGAGTAAAGCTCCCTCTACACTGTCCCCATCAAACACGCCCAGGACAGGTACAGCACGGGGTTAGATACAGAGGAAAGCTCCCTCTAAACTGTCCCCATCAAACACTCCCAGGACAGGTACAGCACGGGGTAGGTACAGAGTAAAGCTCCCTCTACACTGTCCCCATCAAACACTCCCAGGACAGGTACAGCACGGGGTTAGATACAGAGTAAAGCTCCCTCTACACTGTCCCCATCAAACACTCACAGGGCAGGTACAGCACGGCGTTAGATACAGAGTAAAGCTCCCTCGGCACTGTCCCCATCAAACACTCCCAGGAAAGGTACAGCACGGGGTTAGATACAGAGTAAAGCTCCCTCTACACTGTCCCCATCAAACACTCCCAGGACAGGTACAGCACGGGGTTAGATACAGAGTAAAGCTCCCTCTACACTGTCCCCATCAAACACTCCCAGGACAGGTACAGCACGGCGTTAGATACAGAGTAAAGCTCCCTCTACACTGTCCCCATCCAACACTCCCAGGGCAGGTACAGCACGGGGTTAGATACAGAGTAAAGCTCCCTCTACACTGTCCCCATCAAACACTCCCAGGACAGGTACAGGACGGGGTTAGATACAGAGTAAAGGTCCCTCTACACTGTCCCCATCAAACACTCCCAGGACAGTTACAGCATGGGGTTAGATACAGAGCAAAGCTCCCTCTACACTGTCCCCATCAAACAGTCCCAGGACAGGTACAGCATGGGGTTAGACACAGAGTAAAGCTCACACTACACTGCCCCCATCAACCACTCCCAGGACAGGTACAGCACTGGGTTAGATACAGAGTAAAGCTCCCTCAACACTGTCCCCTCAAACACTCGCAGGACAGGTACAGCACGGGGTTAGATACAGAGTAAAGCTCCCTCTACTCTGTCCCCATCAAACACTCCCAGGACAGGTACAGCACGGGGTTAGATACAGAGTAATGCTCCCTCTACACTGTCCCCAACAAACACTCCCAGGACAGGTACAGCGCGGGGTTAGATACAGAGTAAAGCTTCCTCTACACTGTCCCCATCAAACACTCCCAGGACAGGTACAGCACGGGGTTAGATACAGAGTAAAGCTCCCTCTACACTGTCCCCATCAAACACTCCCAGGACAGGTACAGCACGGGGTTAGATACAGAGTAAAGCTCCCTCAACACTGTTCCCATCAAACACTCGCAGGACAGGTACAGCACGGGGTTAGATACAGAGTAAAGCTCACACTACACTGTCCCCATCAAACACTCCCAGGACAGGTACAGCACGGTGTTAGATACAGAGTAAAGCTCCCTCTACACTGTCCCCATCAAACACGCCCAGGACAGGTACAGCACGGGGTTAGATACAGAGGAAAGCTCCCTCTAAACTGTCCCCATCAAACACTCCCAGGACAGGTACAGCACGGGGTTAGGTACAGAGTAAAGCTCCCTCTGCACTGTCCCCCTCAAACACACCCAGGACAGATACAGCACGGGGTTAGATACAGAGTAAAGCTCCCTCTACACTGCCCCCATCAAACACTCCCAGGACAGGTACAGCACGGGGTTAGATACAGAGTAAAGCTCCCTCTACACTGTCCCCATCAAACACTCCCAGGACAGATACAGCACGTGGTTAGATACAGAGTAAAGCTCCCTCTACACCGTCCCCATCAAACACGCCCAGGACAGGTACAGCACGGGGTTAGATACAGAGTAAAGCTCCCTCTACACTGTCCCCATCAAACACTCACAGGGCAGGTACAGCACGGCGTTAGATACAGAGTAAAGCTCACTCGGCACTGTCCCCATCAAACACTCCCAGGAAAGGTACAGCACGGGGTTAGATACAGAGTAATGCTCCCTCTACACTGTCCCCAACAAACACTCCCAGGACAGGTACAGCGCGGGGTTAGATACAGAGTAAAGCTTCCTCTACACTGTCCCCATCAAACACTCCCAGGACAGGTACAGCACGGGGTTAGATACAGAGTAAAGCTCCCTCTACACTGTCCCCATCAAACACTCCCAGGACAGGTACAGCACGGGGTTAGATACAGAGTAAAGCTCCCTCAACACTGTTCCCATCAAACACTCGCAGGACAGGTACAGCACGGGGTTAGATACAGAGTAAAGCTCACACTACACTGTCCCCATCAAACACTCCCAGGACAGGTACAGCACGGTGTTAGATACAGAGTAAAGCTCCCTCTACACTGTCCCCATCAAACACGCCCAGGACAGGTACAGCACGGGGTTAGATACAGAGGAAAGCTCCCTCTAAACTGTCCCCATCAAACACTCCCAGGACAGGTACAGCACGGGGTTAGGTACAGAGTAAAGCTCCCTCTGCACTGTCCCCCTCAAACACACCCAGGACAGATACAGCACGGGGTTAGATACAGAGTAAAGCTCCCTCTACACTGCCCCCATCAAACACTCCCAGGACAGGTACAGCACGGGGTTAGATACAGAGTAAAGCTCCCTCTACACTGTCCCCATCAAACACTCCCAGGACAGGTACAGCACGTGGTTAGATACAGAGTAAAGCTCCCTCTACACCGTCCCCATCAAACACGCCCAGGACAGGTACAGCACGGGGTTAGATACAGAGTAAAGCTCCCTCTACACTGTCCCCATCAAACACTCACAGGGCAGGTACAGCACGGCGTTAGATACAGAGTAAAGCTCACTCGGCACTGTCCCCATCAAACACTCCCAGGAAAGGTACAGCACGGGGTTAGATACAGAGTAAAGCTCCCTCTACACTGTCCCCATCAAACACTCCCAGGACAGGTACAGCACGGGGTTAGATACAGAGTAAAGCTCCCTCTACACTGTCCCCATCCAACACTCCCAGGGCAGGTACAGCACGGCGTTAGATACAGAGTAAAGCTCCCTCTACACTGTCCCCATCCAACACTCCCAGGGCAGGTACAGCACGGGGTTAGATACAGAGTAAAGCTCCCTCTACACTGTCCCCATCAAACACTCCCAGGACAGGTACAGGACGGGGTTAGATACAGAGTAAAGGTCCCTCTACACTGTCCCCATCAAACACTCCCAGGACAGTTACAGCATGGGGTTAGATACAGAGTAAAGCTCCCTCTACACTGTCCCCATCAAACAGTCCCAGGACAGGTACAGCACGGGGTTAGATACAGAGTAAAGCTCCCTCTACACTGTCCCCATCAAACACTCCCAGGACAGGTACAGCACGAGGTTAGATACAGAGTAAAGCTCCCTCTACACTGTCCCCATCAAACACTCCCAGGACAGGTACAGCACGGGGTGAGATGCAGAGTAAAGCTCCCTCTACACTGTCCCCATCCAACACTCCCAGGGCAGGTACAGCACGGCGTTAGATACAGAGTAAAGCTCCCTCGACACTGTCCCCATCAAACACTCCCAGGACAGGTACAGGACGGGGTTAGATACAGAGTAAAGGTCCCTCTACACCGTCCCCATCAAACACTCCCAGGACAGTTACAGCATGGGGTTAGATACAGAGTAAAGCTCCCTCTACACTGTCCCCATCAAACAGTCCCAGGACAGGTACAGCATGGGGTTAGACACAGAGTAAAGCTCCCTCTACACTGTCCCCATCAACCACTCCCAGGACAGGTACAGCACGGGGTTCGATACAGAGTAAAGCTCCCTCTACACTGTCCCCATCAAACACTCCCAGGACAGGTACAGCACGGGGTTAGATACAGAGTAAAGCTCCCTCTACACTGTCCCCATCAAACACTCCCAGGACAGGTACAGCACAGGGTTAGATACAGAGTAAAGCTCCCTCGACACTGTCCCCATCAAACACTCCCAGGACAGGTACAGCACGGGGTTAGATCCAGAGTAAAGCTCCCTCTACACTGTCCCCATCCATCATTCCCAGGACAGGTACAGCACGGCGTTAGATACAGAGTAAAGCTCCCTCGACACTGTCCCCATCTAACACTCCGAGGACAGGTACAGCACGGGGTTAGATACAGAGTAAAGCTCCCTCTACACTGTCCCCATCAAACACTCCCAGGACAGGTACAGCACGGGGTTAGATACAGAGTAAAGCTCCCTCTACACTGTCCCCATCAAACACTCCCAGGACAGGTACAGCACGGCGTTAGATACAGAGTAAAGCTCCCTCTACACTGTCCCCATCAAACACTCCCAGGACAGGTACAGCACGGGGTTAAATACAGAGTAAAGCTCCCTCTACACTGTCCCCATCAAACACGCCCAGGACAGGTACAGCACGGGGTTAAATACAGAGTAAAGCTCCCTCTACACTGTCCCCATCAAACACTCCCAAGACAGGTACAGCACGGCGTTAGATACAGAGTAAAGCTCCCTCGGCACTGTCCCCATCAAACACTCCCAGGAAAGGTACAGCACGGGGTTAGATACAGAGTAAAGCTCCCTCTACACTGTCCCCATCAAACACTCCCAGGACAGGTACAGCACGGCGTTAGATACAGAGTAAAGCTCCCTCTACACTGTCCCCATCCAACACTCCTAGGGCAGGTACAGCACGGGGTTAGATACAGAGTAAAGCTCCCTCTACACTGTCCCCATCAAACACTCCCAGGACAGGTACAGGACGGGGTTAGATACAGAGTAAAGGTCCCTCTACACTGTCCCCATCAAACACTCCCAGGACAGTTACAGCATGGGGTTAGATACAGAGTAAAGCTCCCTCTACACTGTCCCCATCAAACAGTCCCAGGACAGGTACAGCATGGGGTTAGACACAGAGTAAAGCTCCCTCAACACTGTCCCCTCAAACACTCGCAGGACAGGTACAGCACGGGGTTAGATACAGAGTAAAGCTCACACTACACTGTCCCCATCAAACACCCCCAGGACAGGTACAGCACGGGGTTAGATACAGAGTAAAGCTCCCTCTACACTGTCCCCATCAAACACTCCCAGGACAGGTACAGCACGGGGTTAGATACAGAGTAAAGCTCCCTCAACACTGTTCCCATCAAACACTCGCAGGACAGGTACAGCACGGGGTTAGATACAGAGTAAAGCTCCCTCTACACTGTCCCCATCAAACACGCCCAGGACAGGTACAGCACGGGGTTAGATGCAGAGGAAAGCTCCCTCTAAACTGTCCCCATCAAACACTCCCAGGACAGGTACAGCACGGGGTTAGGTACAGAGTAAAGCTCCCTCTGCACTGTCCCCCTCAAACACACCCAGGACAGATACAGCACGGGGTTAGATACAGAGTAAAGCTCCCTCTACACTGCCCCCATCAAACACTCCCAGGACAGGAACAGCACGGGGTTAGATACAGAGTAAAGCTCCCTCTACACTGTCCCCATCAAAACTCCCAGGACAGGTACAGCACGTGGTTAGATACAGAGTAAAGCTCCCTCTACACCGCCCCCATCAAACACGCCCAGGACAGGTACAGCACGGGGTTAGATACAGAGGAAAGCTCCCTCTAAACTGTCCCCATCAAACACTCCCAGGACAGGTACAGCACGGGGTTAGATACAGAGTAAAGCTCCCGCTACACTGTCCCCATCAAACACTCCCAGGACAGGTACAGCACGGGGTTAGATACAGAGTAAAGCTCCCTCTACACTGTCCCCATCAAACATTCCCAGGACAGGTACAGCACGGGGTTAGATACAGAGTAAAGCTCCCTCTACACTGTCCCCATCAAACACGCCCAGGACAGGTACAGCACGGTGTTAGATATAGAGTAAAGCTCCCTCTACACTGTCCCCATCAAACACTCCCAAGACAGGTACAGCACGGGGTTAGATACAGAGTAAAGCTCCCTCTACACTGTCCCCATCAAACACGCCCAGGACAGGTACAGCACGGGGTTAGATACAGAGGAAAGCTCCCTCTAAACTGTCCCCATCAAATACTCCCATGACAGGTACAGCACGGGGTTAGGTACAGAGTAAAGCTCCCTCTACACTGTCCCCATCAAACACTCCCAGGACAGGTACAGCACGGGGTTAGATACAGAGTAAAGCTCCCTCTACACTGTCCCCATCAAACACTCACAGGGCAGGTACAGCACGGCGTTAGATACAGAGTAAAGCTCCCTCGGCACTGTCCCCTTCAAACACTCCCAGGAAAGGTACAGCACGGGGTTAGATACAGAGTAAAGCTCCCTCTACACTGTCCCCATCAAACACTCCCAGGACAGGTACAGGACGGGGTTAGATACAGAGTAAAGGTCCCTCTACACTGTCCCCATCAAACACTCCCAGGACAGTTACAGCATGGGGTTAGATACAGAGTAAAGCTCCCTCTACACTGTCCCCATCAAACAGTCCCAGGACAGGTACAGCACGGGGTTAGATACAGAGTAAAGCTCCCTCTACACTGTCCCCATCAAACACTCCCAGGACAGGTACAGCACGAGGTTAGATACAGAGTAAAGCTCCCTCTACACTGTCCCCATCAAACACTCCCAGGACAGGTACAGCACGGGGTGAGATGCAGAGTAAAGCTCCCTCTACACTGTCCCCATCCAACACTCCCAGGGCAGGTACAGCACGGCGTTAGATACAGAGTAAAGCTCCCTCGACACTGTCCCCATCAAACACTCCCAGGACAGGTACAGGACGGGGTTAGATACAGAGTAAAGGTCCCTCTACACTGTCCCCATCAAACACTCCCAGGACAGTTACAGCATGGGGTTAGATACAGAGTAAAGCTCCCTCTACACTGTCCCCATCAAACAGTCCCAGGACAGGTACAGCACGGGGTTCGATACAGAGTAAAGCTCCCTCTACACTGTCCCCATCAAACACTCCCAGGACAGGTACAGCACGGGGTTAGATACAGAGTAAAGCTCCCTCTACACTGTCCCCATCAAACACTCCCAGGACAGGTACAGCACGGCGTTAGATACAGAGTAAAGCTCCCTCTACACTGTCCCCATCCAACACTCCTAGGGCAGGTACAGCACGGGGTTAGATACAGAGTAAAGCTCCCTCTACACTGTCCCCATCAAACACTCCCAGGACAGGTACAGGACGGGGTTAGATACAGAGTAAAGGTCCCTCTACACTGTCCCCATCAAACACTCCCAGGACAGTTACAGCATGGGGTTAGATACAGAGTAAAGCTCCCTCTACACTGTCCCCATCAAACAGTCCCAGGACAGGTACAGCATGGGGTTAGACACAGAGTAAAGCTCCCTCAACACTGTCCCCTCAAACACTCGCAGGACAGGAACAGCACGGGGTTAGATACAGAGTAAAGCTCCCTCTACACTGTCCCCATCAAACACTCCCAGGACAGGTACAGCACGAGGTTAGATACAGAGTAAAGCTCCCTCTACACTGTCCCCATCAAACACTCCCAGGACAGGTACAGCACAGGGTTAGATACAGAGTAAAGCTCCCTCAACACTGTCCCCTCAAACACTCGCAGGACAGGTACAGCACGGGGTTAGATACAGAGTAAAGCTCACACTACACTGTCCCCATCAAACACCCCCAGGACAGGTACAGGAAGTGGTTAGATACAGAGTAAAGCTCACACTACACTGTCCCCATCAACCACTCCCAGGACAGGTACAGCACTGGGTTAGATACAGAGTAAAGCTCCCTCAACACTGTCCCCTCAAACACTCGCAGGACAGGTACAGCACGGGGTTAGATACAGAGTAAAGCTCCCTCTACTCTGTCCCCATCAAACACTCCCAGGACAGGTACAGCACGGGGTTAGATACAGAGTAATGCTCCCTCTACACTGTCCCCAACAAACACTCCCAGGACAGGTACAGCGCGGGGTTAGATACAGAGTAGAGCTTCCTCTACACTGTCCCCAACAAACACTCCCAGGACAGGTACAGCACGGGGTTAGATACAGAGTAAAGCTCCCTCTACACTGTCCCCATCAAACACTCCCAGGACAGGTACAGCACGGGGTTAGATACAGAGTAAAGCTCCCTCTACACTGTCCCCATCAAACAGTCCCAGGACAGGTACAGCACGGGGTTAGATACAGAGTAAAGCTCCCTCTACACTGTCCCCATCAAACACTCCCAGGACAGGTACAGCACGAGGTTAGATACAGAGTAAAGCTCCCTCTACACTGTCCCCATCAAACACTCCCAGGACAGGTACAGCACGGGGTGAGATGCAGAGTAAAGCTCCCTCTACACTGTCCCCATCCAACACTCCCAGGGCAGGTACAGCACGGCGTTAGATACAGAGTAAAGCTCCCTCGACACTGTCCCCATCAAACACTCCCAGGACAGGTACAGGACGGGGTTCGATACAGAGTAAAGGTCCCTCTACACTGTCCCCATCAAACACTCCCAGGACAGTTACAGCATGGGGTTAGATACAGAGTAAAGCTCCCTCTACACTGTCCCCATCAAACAGTCCCAGGACAGGTACAGCACGGGGTTCGATACAGAGTAAAGCTCCCTCTACACTGTCCCCATCAAACACTCCCAGGACAGGTACAGCACGGGGTTAGATACAGAGTAAAGCTCCCTCTACACTGTCCCCATCAAACACTCCCAGGACAGGTACAGCACAGGGTTAGATACAGAGTAAAGCTCCCTCTACACCGTCCCCATCAAACACGCCCAGGACAGGTACAGCACGGGGTTAGATACAGAGGAAAGCTCCCTCTAAACTGTCCCCATCAAACACTCCCAGGACAGGTACAGCACGGGGTTAGATACAGAGTAAAGCTCCCTCTACACTGTCCCCATCAAACACTCCCAGGACAGGTACAGCACGGGGTTAGATACAGAGTAAAGCTCCCTCTACACTGTCCCCATCAAACATTCCCAGGACAGGTACAGCACGGGGTTAGATACAGAGTAAAGCTCCCTCTACACTGTCCCCATCAAACACGCCCAGGACAGGTACAGCACGGTGTTAGATATCGAGTAAAGCTCCCTATACACTGTCCCCATCAAACACTCCCAAGACAGGTACAGCACGGGGTTAGATACAGAGTAAAGCTCCCTCTACACTGTCCCCATCAAACACGCCCAGGACAGGTACAGCACGGGGTTAGATACAGAGGAAAGCTCCCTCTAAACTGTCCCCATCAAATACTCCCAGGACAGGTACAGCACGGGGTTAGGTACAGAGTAAAGCTCCCTCTACACTGTCCCCATCAAACACTCCCAGGACAGGTACAGCACGGGGTTAGATACAGAGTAAAGCTCCCTCTACACTGTCCCCATCAAACACTCACAGGGCAGGTACAGCACGGCGTTAGATACAGAGTAAAGCTCCCTCGGCACTGTCCCCTTCAAACACTCCCAGGAAAGGTACAGCACGGGGTTAGATACAGAGTAAAGCTCCCTCTACATTGTCCCCATCAAACACTCCCAGGACAGGTACAGCACGGGGTTAGATACAGAGTAAAGCTCCCTCTACACTGTCCCCATCCAACACTCCCAGGGCAGGTACAGCACGGCGTTAGATACAGAGTAAAGCTCCCTCTACACTGTCCCCATCAAACACTCCCAGGACAGGTACAGCACGGGGTTAGATACAGAGTAAAGCTCCCTCTACACTGTCCCCATCCAACACTCCCAGGGCAGGTACATCACGGGGTTAGATACAGAGTAAAGCTCCCTCTACACTGTCCCCATCAAACACTCCCAGGACAGGTACAGGACGGGGTTAGATACAGAGTAAAGGTCCCTCTACACTGTCCCCATCAAACACTCCCAGGACAGTTACAGCATGGGGTTAGATACAGAGTAAAGCTCCCTCTACACTGTCCCCATCAAACAGTCCCAGGACAGGTACAGCACGGGGTTAGATACAGAGTAAAGCTCCCTCTACACTGTCCCCATCAAACACTCCCAGGACAGGTACAGGACGGGGTTAGATACAGAGTAAAGGTCCCTCTACACTGTCCCCATCCAACACTCCCAGGACAGGTACAGCACGGGGTTAGATACAGAGTAAAGCTCCCTCTACACTGTCCCCATCAAACACTCCCAGGACAGGTACAGGACGGGGTTAGATACAGAGTAAAGGTCCCTCTACACTGTCCCCATCAAACACTCCCAGGACAGTTACAGCATGGGGTTAGATACAGAGTAAAGCTCCCTCTACACTGTCCCCATCAAACAGTCCCAGGACAGGTACAGCATGGGGTTAGACACAGAGTAAAGCTCCCTCAACACTGTCCCCTCAAACACTCGCAGGACAGGAACAGCACGGGGTTAGATACAGAGTAAAGCTCCCTCTACACTGTCCCCATCAAACACTCCCAGGACAGGTACAGCACGAGGTTAGATACAGAGTAAAGCTCCCTCTACACTGTCCCCATCAAACACTCCCAGGACAGGTACAGCACAGGGTTAGATACAGAGTAAAGCTCCCTCAACACTGTCCCCTCAAACACTCGCAGGACAGGTACAGCACGGGGTTAGATACAGAGTAAAGCTCACACTACACTGTCCCCATCAAACACCCCCAGGACAGGTACAGGAAGTGGTTAGATACAGAGTAAAGCTCACACTACACTGTCCCCATCAACCACTCCCAGGACAGGTACAGCACTGGGTTAGATACAGAGTAAAGCTCCCTCAACACTGTCCCCTCAAACACTCGCAGGACAGGTACAGCATGGGGTTAGATACAGAGTAAAGCTCCCTCTACTCTGTCCCCATCAAACACACCCAGGACAGGTTCAGCACGGGGTTAGATACAAAGTAATGCTCCCTCTACACTGTCCCCAACAAACACTCCCAGGACAGGTACAGCGCGGGGTTAGATACAGAGTAGAGCTTCCTCTACACTGTCCCCAACAAACACTCCCAGGACAGGTACAGCACGGGGTTAGATACAGAGTAAAGCTCCCTCTACACTGTCCCCATCAAACACTCCCAGGACAGGTACAGCACGGGGTTAGATACAGAGTAAAGCTCCCTCAACACTGTTCCCATCAAACACTCGCAGGACAGGTACAGCACGGGGTTAGATACAGAGTAAAGCTCACACTACACTGTCCCCATCAAACACTCCCAGGACAGGTACAGCACGGTGTTAGATACAGAGTAAAGCTCCCTCTACACTGTCCCCATCAAACACGCCCAGGACAGGTACAGCACGGGGTTAGATACAGAGTAAAGCTCCCTCAACACTGTTCCCATCAAACACTCGCAGGACAGGTACAGCACGGGGTTAGATACAGAGTAAAGCTCACACTACACTGTCCCCATCAAACACTCCCAGGACAGGTACAGCACGGTGTTAGATACAGAGTAAAGCTCCCTCTCCACTGTCCCCATCAAACACGCCCAGGACAGGTACAGCACGGGGTTAGATACAGAGGAAAGCTCCCTCTAAACTGTCCCCATCAAACACTCCCAGGACAGGTACAGCACGGGGTTAGGTACAGAGTAAAGCTCCCTCTGCACTGTCCCCCTCAAACACACCCAGGACAGATACAGCACGGGGTTAGATACAGAGTAAAACTCCCTCTACACTGCCCCCATCAAACACTCCCAGGACAGGTACAGCACGGGGTTAGATACAGAGTAAAGCTCCCTCTACACTGTCCCCATCAAACACTCCCAGGACAGGTACAGCACGTGGTTAGATACAGAGTAAAGCTCCCTCTACACCGTCCCCATCAAACACGCCCAGGACAGGTACAGCACGGGGTTAGATACAGAGGAAAGCTCCCTCTAAACTGTCCCCATCAAACACTCCCAGGACAGGTACAGCACGGGGTTAGATACAGAGTAAAGCTCCCTCTACACTGTCCCCATCAAACACTCCCAGGACAGGTACAGCACGGGGTTAGATACAGAGTAAAGCTCCCTCTACACTGTCCCCATCAAACACTCACAGACAGGTACAGCACGGCGTTAGATACAGAGTAAAGCTCCCTCGGCACTGTCCCCTTCAAACACTCCCAGGAAAGGTACAGCACGGGGTTAGATACAGAGTAAAGCTCCCTCTACACTGTCCCCATCAAACACTCCCAGGACAGGTACAGCACGGGGTTAGATACAGAGTAAAGCTCCCTCTACACTGTCCCCATCCAACACTCCCAGGGCAGGTACAGCACGGCGTTAGATACAGAGTAAAGCTCCCTCTACACTGTCCCCATCCAACACTCCCAGGGCAGGTACATCACGGGGTTAGATACAGAGTAAAGCTCCCTCTACACTGTCCCCATCAAACACTCCCAGGACAGGTACAGGACGGGGTTAGATACAGAGTAAAGGTCCCTCTACACTGTCCCCATCAAACACTCCCAGGACAGTTACAGCATGGGGTTAGATACAGAGTAAAGCTCCCTCTACACTGTCCCCATCAAACAGTCCCAGGACAGGTACAGCACGGGGTTAGATACAGAGTAAAGCTCCCTCTACACTGTCCCCATCAAACACTCCCAGGACAGGTACAGCACGAGGTTAGATACAGAGTAAAGCTCCCTCTACACTGTCCCCATCAAACACTCCCAGGACAGGTACAGCACGGGGTGAGATGCAGAGTAAAGCTCCCTCTACACTGTCCCTATCCAACACTCCCAGGGCAGGTACAGCACGGCGTTAGATACAGAGTAAAGCTCCCTCGACACTGTCCCCATCAAACACTCCCAGGACAGGTACAGGACGGGGTTAGATACAGAGTAAAGGTCCCTCTACACTGTCCCCATCAAACACTCCCAGGACAGTTACAGCATGGGGTTAGATACAGAGTAAAGCTCCCTCTACACTGTCCCCATCAAACAGTCCCAGGACAGGTACAGCACGGGGTTCGATACAGAGTAAAGCTCCCTCTACACTGTCCCCATCAAACACTCCCAGGACAGGTACAGCACAGGGTTAGATACAGAGTAAAGCTCCCTCTACACCGTCCCCATCAAACACGCCCAGGACAGGTACAGCACGGGGTAAGATACAGAGGAAAGCTCCCTCTAAACTGTCCCCATCAAACACTCCCAGGACAGGTACAGCACGGGGTTAGATACAGACTAAAGCTCCCTCTACACTGTCCCCATCAAACACTCCCAGGACAGGTACAGCACGGGGTTAGATACAGAGTAAAGCTCCCTCTACACTGTCCCCATCAAACATTCCCAGGACAGGTACAGCACGGTGTTAGACACAGAGTAAAGCTCCCTCTACACTGTCCCCATCAAACACGCCCAGGACAGGTACAGCACGGTGTTAGATATAGAGTAAAGCTCCCTCTACACTGTCCCCATCAAACACTCCCAAGACAGGTACAGCACGGGGTTAGATACAGAGTAAAGCTCCCTCTACACTGTCCCCATCAAACACGCCCAGGACAGGTACAGCACGGGGTTAGATACAGAGGAAAGCTCCCTCTAAACTGTCCCCATCAAATACTCCCAGGACAGGTACAGCACGGGGTTAGGTACAGAGTAAAGCTCCCTCTACACTGTCCCCATCAAACACACCCAGGACAGGTACAGCACGGGGTGAGATACAGAGTAAAGCTCCCTCGACACTGTCCCCATCAAACACTCCCAGGACAGGTACAGCACGGGGTTAAATACAGAGTAAAGCTCCCTCTACACTGTCCCCATCAAACACTCCCAGGACAGGTACAGCACGGGGTTAGATACAGAGTAAAGCTCCCTCTACACTGTCCCCATCAAACACTCCCAGGATAGGTACAGCACGGGGTTAGATACAGAGTAAAGCTCCCTCTACACTGTCCCCATCAAACACTCCCAGAACAGGTACAGCACGGGGTTAGATACAGAGTAAAGCTCCCTCTACACTGTCCCCATCAAACACACCCAGGACAGGTACAGCACGGGGTTAAATACAGAGTAAAGCTCCCTCTACGCTGTCCCCATCAAACACTCCCAGGACAGGTACAGCACGGGGTTAGATACAGAGTAAAGCTCCCTCTACACTGTCCCCATCAAACACGCCCAGGACAGGTACAGCACGGGGTTAGATACAGAGTAAAGCTCCCTCTACACTGCCCCCATCAAACACTCCCAGGACAGGAACAGCACGGGGTTAGATACAGAGTAAGGCTCCCTCTACAATGTCCCCATCAAACACTCCCAGGACATGTACAGCACGGGGTTAGATACAGAGTAAAGCTCCCTCTACACTGTCCCCATCAAACACTCCCAGGACTGGTACAGCACGGGGTTAGATACAGAGTAAAGCTCCCTCTACACTGTCCCCATCAAACACTCCCAGGACTGGTACAGCACGGGGTTAGATACAGAGTAAAGCTCACTCTACACTGTCCCCATCAAACACTCCCAGGACAGGTACAGCACAGGGTTAGATACAGAGTAAAGCTCCCTCAACACTGTCCCCTCAAACACTCGCAGGACAGGTACAGCACGGGGTTAGATACAGAGTAAAGCTCACACTACACTGTCCCCATCAAACACCCCAGGACAGGTACAGCACGGGGTTAGATACAGAGTAAAGCTCACACTACACTGTCCCCATCAACCACTCCCAGGACAGGTACAGCACTGGGTTAGATACAGAGTAAAGCTCCCTCAACACTGTCCACTCAAACACTCGCAGGACAGGTACAGCACGGGGTTAGATACAGAGTAAAGCTCCCTCTACATTGTCCCCATCAAACACTCCCAGGGCAGGTACAGCACGGGGTTAGATACAGAGTAAAGCTCCCTCTACACTGTCCCCATCAAACACTCCCAGGACAGGTACAGCACGGGGTTAGATACAGAGAAAAGCTCCCTCTACACTGTCCCCATCAAACACTCACAGGACAGGTACAACACGGGGTTAGATACAGAGTAAAGCTCCCTCTACACTGTCCCCATCAAACACTCCCAGAACAGGTACAACACGGGGTTAGATACAGAGTAAAGCTCCCTCTACACTGTCCCCATCAAACACTCCCAGGACAGGTACAGCACGGGGTTAGATACAGAGTAAAGCTCCCTCTACACTGTCCCCATCAAACACGCCCATGACAGGTACAGCACGGGGTTAGATACAGAGTAAAGCTCCCTCGACACTGTCCCCATCAAACACACCCAGGACAGGTACAGCATGGGGTTAAATACAGAGTAAAGCTCCCTCTACGCTGTCCCCATCAAACACTCCCAGGACAGGTACAGCACGGGGTTAGATACAGAGTAAAGCTCCCTCTACACTGTCCCCATCAAACACGCCCAGGACAGGTACAGCACGGGGTTAAATACAGAGTAAAGCTCCCTCTACGCTGTCCCATCAAACACACCCAGGACAGGTACATCACGGGGTTAGATACAGAGTAAAGCTCCCTCTACACTGCCCCCATCAAACACTCCCAGGACAGGTACAGCACGGGGTTAGATATAGAGTAAGGCTCCCTCTACACTGTCCCCATCAAACACTCCCAGGACATGTACAGCACGGGGTTAGATACAGAGTAAAGCTCCCTCTACACTGTCCCCATCAAACACTCCCAGGACTGGTACAGCACGGGGTTAGATACAGAGTAAAGCTCCCTCTACACTGTCCCCATCAAACACTCCCAGGACTGGTACAGCATGGGGTTAGATACAGAGTAAAGCTCACTCTACACTGTCCCCATCAAACACTCCCAGGAAAGGTACAGCACAGGGTTAGATACAGAGTAAAGCTCCCTCAACACTGTCCCCTCAAACACTCGCAGGACAGGTACAGCACGGGGTTAGATACAGAGTAAAGCTCACACTACACTGTCCCCATCAAACACCCCCAGGACAGGTACAGCACGTGGTTAGATACAGAGTAAAGCTCGCACTACACTGTCCCCATCAACCACTCCCAGGACAGGTACAGCACTGGGTTAGATACAGAGTAAAGCTCCCTCAACACTGTCCCCTCAAACACTCGCAGGACAGGTACAGCACGGGGTTAGATACAGAGTAAAGCTCCCTCTACTCTGTCCCCATCAAACACTCCCAGGACAGGTACAGCACGGGGTTAGATACAGAGTAATGCTCCCTCTACACTGTCCCCAACAAACACTCCCAGGACAGGGACAGCGCGGGGTTAGATACAGAGTAAAGCTTCCTCTACACTGTCCCCATCAAACACTCCCAGGACAGGTACAGCACGGGGTTAGATACAGAGTAAAGCTCCCTCTACACTGTCCCCATCAAACACTCCCAGGACAGGTACAGCACGGGGTTAGATACAGAGTAAAGCTCCCTCAACACTGTTCCCATCAAACACTCGCAGGACAGGTACAGCACGGGGTTAGATACAGAGTAAAGCTCACACTACACTGTCCCCATCAAACACTCCCAGGACAGGTACAGCACGGTGTTAGATACAGAGTAAAGCTCCCTCTACACTGTCCCCATCAAACACGCCCAGGACAGGTACAGCACGGGGTTAGATACAGAGGAAAGCTCCCTATAAACTGTCCCCATCAAACACTCCCAGGACAGGTATAGCACGGGGTTAGGTACAGAGTAAAGCTCCCTCTGCACTGTCCCCCTCAAACACACCCAGGACAGATACAGCACGGGGTTAGATACAGAGTAAAGCTCCCTCTACACTGCCCCCATCAAACACTCCCAGGACAGGTACAGCACGGGGTTAGATACAGAGTAAAGCTCCCTCTACACTGTCCCCATCAAACACTCCCAGGACAGGTACAGCACGTGGTTAGATACAGAGGAAAGCTCCCTCTACACCGTACCCATCAAACACGCCCAGGACAGGTACAGCACGGGGTTAGATACAGAGGAAAGCTCCCTCTAAACTGTCCCCATCAAACACTCCCAGCACAGGTACAGCACGGGGTTTGATACAGAGTAAAGCTCCCTCTACACTGTCCCCATCAAACACTCCCAGGACAGGTACAGCACGGGGTTAGATACAGAGTAAAGCTCCCTCTACACTGTCCCCATCAAACACTCCCAGGACAGGTACAGCACGGGGTTAGATACAGAGTAAAGCTCCCTCTACACTGTCCCCATCAAACACGCCCAGGACAGGTACAGCACGGTGTTAGATATAGAGTAAAGCTCCCTCTACACTGTCCCCATCAAACACTCCCAAGACAGGTACAGCACGGGGTTAGATACAGAGTAAAGCTCCCTCTACACTGTCCCCATCAAACACGCCCAGGACAGGTACAGCACGGGGTTAGATACAGAGGAAAGCTCCCTCTAAACTGTCCCCATCAAACACTCCCAGGACAGGTACAGCACGGGGTAGGTACAGAGTAAAGCTCCCTCTACACTGTCCCCATCAAACACTCCCAGGACAGGTACAGCACGGGGTTAGATACAGAGTAAAGCTCCCTCTACACTGTCCCCATCAAACACTCACAGGGCAGGTACAGCACGGCGTTAGATACAGAGTAAAGCTCCCTCGGCACTGTCCCCATCAAACACTCCCAGGAAAGGTACAGCACGGGGTTAGATACAGAGTAAAGCTCCCTCTACACTGTCCCCATCAAACACTCCCAGGACAGGTACAGCACGGGGTTAGTTACAGAGTAAAGCTCCCTCTACACTGTCCCCATCAAACACTCCCAGGACAGGTACAGCACGGCGTTAGATACAGAGTAAAGCTCCCTCTACACTGTCCCCATCCAACACTCCCAGGGCAGGTACAGCACGGGGTTAGATACAGAGTAAAGCTCCCTCTACACTGTCCCCATCAAACACTCCCAGGACAGGTACAGGACGGGGTTAGATACAGAGTAAAGGTCCCTCTACACTGTCCCCATCAAACACTCCCAGGACAGTTACAGCATGGGGTTAGATACAGAGTAAAGCTCCCTCTACACTGTCCCCATCAAACAGTCCCAGGACAGGTACAGCATGGGGTTAGACACAGAGTAAAGCTCACACTACACTGCCCCCATCAACCACTCCCAGGACAGGTACAGCACTGGGTTAGATACAGAGTAAAGCTCCCTCAACACTGTCCCCTCAAACACTCGCAGGACAGGTACAGCACGGGGTTAGATACAGAGTAAAGCTCCCTCTACTCTGTCCCCATCAAACACTCCCAGGACAGGTACAGCACGGGGTTAGATACAGAGTAATGCTCCCTCTACACTGTCCCCAACAAACACTCCCAGGACAGGTACAGCGCGGGGTTAGATACAGAGTAAAGCTTCCTCAACACTGTTCCCATCAAACACTCGCAGGACAGGTACAGCACGGGGTTAGATACAGAGTAAAGCTCACACTACACTGTCCCCATCAAACACTCCCAGGACAGGTACAGCACGGTGTTAGATACAGAGTAAAGCTCCCTCTACACTGTCCCCATCAAACACGCCCAGGACAGGTACAGCACGGGGTTAGATACAGAGGAAAGCTCCCTATAAACTGTCCCCATCAAACACTCCCAGGACAGGTATAGCACGGGGTTAGGTACAGAGTAAAGCTCCCTCTGCACTGTCCCCCTCAAACACACCCAGGACAGATACAGCACGGGGTTAGATACAGAGTAAAGCTCCCTCTACACTGCCCCCATCAAACACTCCCAGGACAGGTACAGCACGGGGTTAGATACAGAGTAAAGCTCCCTCTACACTGTCCCCATCAAACACTCCCAGGACAGGTACAGCACGTGGTTAGATACAGAGGAAAGCTCCCTCTACACCGTCCCCATCAAACACGCCCAGGACAGGTACAGCACGGGGTTAGATACAGAGGAAAGCTCCCTCTAAACTGTCCCCATCAAACACTCCCAGCACAGGTACAGCACGGGGTTTGATACAGAGTAAAGCTCCCTCTACACTGTCCCCATCAAACACTCCCAGGACAGGTACAGCACGGGGTTAGATACAGAGTAAAGCTCCCTCTACACTGTCCCCATCAAACACTCCCAGGACAGGTACAGCACGGGGTTAGATACAGAGTAAAGCTCCCTCTACACTGTCCCCATCAAACACGCCCAGGACAGGTACAGCACGGTGTTAGATATAGAGTAAAGCTCCCTCTACACTGTCCCCATCAAACACTCCCAAGACAGGTACAGCACGGGGTTAGATACAGAGTAAAGCTCCCTCTACACTGTCCCCATCAAACACGCCCAGGACAGGTACAGCACGGGGTTAGATACAGAGGAAAGCTCCCTCTAAACTGTCCCCATCAAACACTCCCAGGACAGGTACAGCACGGGGTAGGTACAGAGTAAAGCTCCCTCTACACTGTCCCCATCAAACACTCCCAGGACAGGTACAGCACGGGGTTAGATACAGAGTAAAGCTCCCTCTACACTGTCCCCATCAAACACTCACAGGGCAGGTACAGCACGGCGTTAGATACAGAGTAAAGCTCCCTCGGCACTGTCCCCATCAAACACTCCCAGGAAAGGTACAGCACGGGGTTAGATACAGAGTAAAGCTCCCTCTACACTGTCCCCATCAAACACTCCCAGGACAGGTACAGCACGGGGTTAGATACAGAGTAAAGCTCCCTCTACACTGTCCCCATCAAACACTCCCAGGACAGGTACAGCACGGCGTTAGATACAGAGTAAAGCTCCCTCTACACTGTCCCCATCCAACACTCCCAGGGCAGGTACAGCACGGGGTTAGATACAGAGTAAAGCTCCCTCTACACTGTCCCCATCAACACTCCCAGGACAGGTACAGGACGGGGTTAGATACAGAGTAAAGGTCCCTCTACACTGTCCCCATCAAACACTCCCAGGACAGTTACAGCATGGGGTTAGATACAGAGTAAAGCTCCCTCTACACTGTCCCCATCAAACAGTCCCAGGACAGGTACAGCATGGGGTTAGACACAGAGTAAAGCTCACACTACACTGCCCCCATCAACCACTCCCAGGACAGGTACAGCACTGGGTTAGATACAGAGTAAAGCTCCCTCAACACTGTCCCCTCAAACACTCGCAGGACAGGTACAGCACGGGGTTAGATACAGAGTAAAGCTCCCTCGACTCTGTCCCCATCAAACACTCCCAGGACAGGTACAGCACGGGGTTAGATACAGAGTAATGCTCCCTCTACACTGTCCCCAACAAACACTCCCAGGACAGGTTCAGCGCGGGGTTAGATACAGAGTAAAGCTTCCTCTACACTGTCCCCATCAAACACTCCCAGGACAGGTACAGCACGGGGTTAGATACAGAGTAAAGCTCCCTCTACACTGTCCCCATCAAACACTCCCAGGACAGGTACAGCACGGGGTTAGATACAGAGTAAAGCTCCCTCAACACTGTTCCCATCAAACACTCGCAGGACAGGTACAGCACGGGGTTAGATACAGAGTAAAGCTCACACTACACTGTCCCCATCAAACACTCCCAGGACAGGTACAGCACGGTGTTAGATACAGAGTAAAGCTCCCTCTACACTGTCCCCATCAAACACGCCCAGGACAGGTACAGCACGGGGTTAGATACAGAGGAAAGCTCCCTCTAAACTGTCCCCATCAAACACTCCCAGGACAGGTACAGCACGGGGTTAGGTACAGAGTAAAGCTCCCTCTGCACTGTCCCCCTCAAACACACCCAGGACAGATACAGCACGGGGTTAGATACAGAGTAAAGCTCCCTCTACACTGCCCCCATCAAACACTCCCAGGACAGGTACAGCACGGGGTTAGATACAGAGTAAAGCTCCCTCTACACTGTCCCCATCAAACACTCCCAGGACAGGTACAGCACGTGGTTAGATACAGAGTAAAGCTCCCTCTACACCGTCCCCATCAAACACGCCCAGGACAGGTACAGCACGGGGTTAGATACAGAGTAAAGCTCCCTCTACACTGTCCCCATCAAACACTCACAGGGCAGGTACAGCACGGCGTTAGATACAGAGTAAAGCTCACTCGGCACTGTCCCCATCAAACACTCCCAGGAAAGGTACAGCACGGGGTTAGATACAGAGTAATGCTCCCTCTACACTGTCCCCAACAAACACTCCCAGGACAGGTACAGCGCGGGGTTAGATACAGAGTAAAGCTTCCTCTACACTGTCCCCATCAAACACTCCCAGGACAGGTACAGCACGGGGTTAGATACAGAGTAAAGCTCCCTCTACACTGTCCCCATCAAACACTCCCAGGACAGGTACAGCACGGGGTTAGATACAGAGTAAAGCTCCCTCAACACTGTTCCCATCAAACACTCGCAGGACAGGTACAGCACGGGGTTAGATACAGAGTAAAGCTCACACTACACTGTCCCCATCAAACACTCCCAGGACAGGTACAGCACGGTGTTAGATACTTAGTAAAGCTCCCTCTACACTGTCCCCATCAAACACGCCCAGGACAGGTACAGCACGGGGTTAGATACAGAGGAAAGCTCCCTCTAAACTGTCCCCATCAAACACTCCCAGGACAGGTACAGTACGGGGTTAGGTACAGAGTAAAGCTCCCTCTGCACTGTCCCCCTCAAACACACCCAGGACAGATACAGCACGGGGTTAGATACAGAGTAAAGCTCCCTCTACACTGCCCCCATCAAACACTCCCAGGACAGGTACAGCACGGGGTTAGATACAGAGTAAAGCTCCCTCTACACTGTCCCCATCAAACACTCCCAGGACAGGTACAGCACGTGGTTAGATACAGAGTAAAGCTCCCTCTACACCGTCCCCATCAAACACGCCCAGGACAGGTACAGCACGGGGTTAGATACAGAGTAAAGCTCCCTCTACACTGTCCCCATCAAACACTCACAGGGCAGGTACAGCACGGCGTTAGATACAGAGTAAAGCTCACTCGGCACTGTCCCCATCAAACACTCCCAGGAAAGGTACAGCACGGGGTTAGATACAGAGTAAAGCTCCCTCTACACTGTCCCCATCAAACACTCCCAGGACAGGTACAGCACGGGGTTAGATACAGAGTAAAGCTCCCTCTACACTGTCCCCATCCAACACTCCCAGGGCAGGTACAGCACGGCGTTAGATACAGAGTAAAGCTCCCTCTACACTGTCCCCATCCAACACTCCCAGGGCAGGTACAGCACGGGGTTAGATACAGAGTAAAGCTCCCTCTACACTGTCCCCATCAAACACTCCCAGGACAGGTACAGGACGGGGTTAGATACAGAGTAAAGGTCCCTCTACACTGTCCCCATCAAACACTCCCAGGACAGTTACAGCATGGGGTTAGATACAGAGTAAAGCTCCCTCTACACTGTCCCCATCAAACAGTCCCAGGACAGGTACAGCACGGGGTTAGATACAGAGTAAAGCTCCCTCTACACTGTCCCCATCAAACACTCACAGGACAGGTACAGCACGAGGTTAGATACAGAGTAAAGCTCCCTCTACACTGTCCCCATCAAACACTCCCAGGACAGGTACAGCACGGGGTGAGATGCAGAGTAAAGCTCCCTCTACACTGTCCCCATCCAACACTCCCAGGGCAGGTACAGCACGGCGTTAGATACAGAGTAAAGCTCCCTCGACACTGTCCCCATCAAACACTCCCAGGACAGGTACAGGACGGGGTTAGATACAGAGTAAAGGTCCCTCTACACCGTCCCCATCAAACACTCCCAGGACAGTTACAGCATGGGGTTAGATACAGAGTAAAGCTCCCTCTACACTGTCCCCATCAAACAGTCCCAGGACAGGTACAGCATGGGGTTAGACACAGAGTAAAGCTCCCTCTACACTGTCCCCATCAACCACTCCCAGGACAGGTACAGCACGGGGTTCGATACAGAGTAAAGCTCCCTCTACACTGTCCCCATCAAACACTCCCAGGACAGGTACAGCACGGGGTTAGATACAGAGTAAAGCTCCCTCTACACTGTCCCCATCAAACACTCCCAGGACAGGTACAGCACAGGGTTAGATACAGAGTAAAGCTCCATCGACACTGTCCCCATCAAACACTCCCAGGACAGGTACAGCACGGGGTTAGATCCAGAGTAAAGCTCCCTCTACACTGTCCCCATCCATCATTCCCAGGACAGGTACAGCACGGCGTTAGATACAGAGTAAAGCTCCCTCGACACTGTCCCCATCTAACACTCCGAGGACAGGTACAGCACGGGGTTAGATACAGAGTAAAGCTCCCTCTACACTGTCCCCATCAAACACTCCCAGGACAGGTACAGCACGGGGTTAGATACAGAGTAAAGCTCCCTCTACACTGTCCCCATCAAACACTCCCAGGACAGGTACAGCACGGCGTTAGATACAGAGTAAAGCTCCCTCTACACTGTCCCCATCAAACACTCCCAGGACAGGTACAGCACGGGGTTAAATACAGAGTAAAGCTCCCTCTACACTGTCCCCATCAAACACGCCCAGGACAGGTACAGCACGGGGTTAAATACAGAGTAAAGCTCCCTCTACACTGTCCCCATCAAACACTCCCAAGACAGGTACAGCACGGCGTTAGATACAGAGTAAAGCTCCCTCGGCACTGTCCCCATCAAACACTCCCAGGAAAGGTACAGCACGGGGTTAGATACAGAGTAAAGCTCCCTCTACACTGTCCCCATCAAACACTCCCAGGACAGGTACAGCACGGCGTTAGATACAGAGTAAAGCTCCCTCTACACTGTCCCCATCCAACACTCCTAGGGCAGGTACAGCACGGGGTTAGATACAGAGTAAAGCTCCCTCTACACTGTCCCCATCAAACACTCCCAGGACAGGTACAGGACGGGGTGAGATACAGAGTAAAGGTCCCTCTACACTGTCCCCATCAAACACTCCCAGGACAGTTACAGCATGGGGTTAGATACAGAGTAAAGCTCCCTCTACACTGTCCCCATCAAACAGTCCCAGGACAGGTACAGCATGGGGTTAGACACAGAGTAAAGCTCCCTCAACACTGTCCCCTCAAACACTCGCAGGACAGGTACAGCACGGGGTTAGATACAGAGTAAAGCTCACACTACACTGTCCCCATCAGACACCCCCAGGACAGGTACAGCACGGGGTTAGATACAGAGTAAAGCTCCCTCTACACTGTCCCCATCAAACACTCCCAGGACAGGTACAGCACGGGGTTAGATACAGAGTAAAGCTCCCTCAACACTGTTCCCATCAAACACTCGCAGGACAGGTACAGCACGGGGTTAGATACAGAGTAAAGCTCACACTACACTGTCCCCATCAAACACTCCCAGGACAGGTACAGCAAGGTGTTAGATACAGAGTAAAGCTCCCTCTACACTGTCCCCATCAAACACGCCCAGGACAGGTACAGCACGGGGTTAGATACAGAGGAAAGCTCCCTCTAAACTGTCCCCATCAAACACTCCCAGGACAGGTACAGCACGGGGTTAGGTACAGAGTAAAGCTCCCTCTGCACTGTCCCCCTCAAACACACCCAGGACAGATACAGCACGGGGTTAGATACAGAGTAAAGCTCCCTCTACACTGCCCCCATCAAACACTCCCAGGACAGGAACAGCACGGGGTTAGATACAGAGTAAAGCTCCCTCTACACTGTCCCCATCAAAACTCCCAGGACAGGTACAGCACGTGGTTAGATACAGAGTAAAGCTCCCTCTACACCGCCCCCATCAAACACGCCCAGGACAGGTACAGCACGGGGTTAGATACAGAGGAAAGCTCCCTCTAAACTGTCCCCATCAAACACTCCCAGGACAGGTACAGCACGGGGTTAGATACAGAGTAAAGCTCCCTCTACACTGTCCCCATCAAACACTCCCAGGACAGGTACAGCACGGGGTTAGATACAGAGTAAAGCTCCCTCTACACTGTCCCCATCAAACATTCCCAGGACAGGTACAGCACGGGGTTAGATACAGAGTAAAGCTCCCTCTACACTGTCCCCATCAAACACGCCCAGGACAGGTACAGCACGGTGTTAGATATAGAGTAAAGCTCCCTCTACACTGTCCCCATCAAACACTCCCAAGACAGGTACAGCACGGGGTTAGATACAGAGTAAAGCTCCCTCTACACTGTCCCCATCAAACACGCCCAGGACAGGTACAGCACGGGGTTAGATACAGAGGAAAGCTCCCTCTAAACTGTCCCCATCAAATACTCCCAGGACAGGTACAGCACGGGGTTAGGTACAGAGTAAAGCTCCCTCTACACTGTCCCCATCAAACACTCCCAGGACAGGTACAGCACGGGGTTAGATACAGAGTAAAGCTCCCTCTACACTGTCCCCATCAAACACTCACAGGGCAGGTACAGCACGGCGTTAGATACAGAGTAAAGCTCCCTCGGCACTGTCCCCTTCAAACACTCCCAGGAAAGGTACAGCACGGGGTTAGATACAGAGTAAAGCTCCCTCTACACTGTCCCCATCAAACACTCCCAGGACAGGTACAGGACGGGGTTAGATACAGAGTAAAGGTCCCTCTACACTGTCCCCATCAAACACTCCCAGGACAGTTACAGCATGGGGTTAGATACAGAGTAAAGCTCCCTCTACACTGTCCCCATCAAACAGTCCCAGGACAGGTACAGCACGGGGTTAGATACAGAGTAAAGCTCCCTCTACACTGTCCCCATCAAACACTCCCAGGACAGGTACAGCACGAGGTTAGATACAGAGTAAAGCTCCCTCTACACTGTCCCCATCAAACACTCCCAGGACAGGTACAGCACGGGGTGAGATGCAGAGTAAAGCTCCCTCTACACTGTCCCCATCCAACACTCCCAGGGCAGGTACAGCACGGCGTTAGATACAGAGTAAAGCTCCCTCGACACTGTCCCCATCAAACACTCCCAGGACAGGTACAGGACGGGGTTAGATACAGAGTAAAGGTCCCTCTACACTGTCCCCATCAAACACTCCCAGGACAGTTACAGCATGGGGTTAGATACAGAGTAAAGCTCCCTCTACACTGTCCCCATCAAACAGTCCCAGGACAGGTACAGCACGGGGTTCGATACAGAGTAAAGCTCCCTCTACACTGTCCCCATCAAACACTCCCAGGACAGGTACAGCACGGGGTTAGATACAGAGTAAAGCTCCCTCTACACTGTCCCCATCAAACACTCCCAGGACAGGTACAGCACGGCGTTAGATACAGAGTAAAGCTCCCTCTACACTGTCCCCATCCAACACTCCTAGGGCAGGTACAGCACGGGGTTAGATACAGAGTAAAGCTCCCTCTACACTGTCCCCATCAAACACTCCCAGGACAGGTACAGGACGGGGTTAGATACAGAGTAAAGGTCCCTCTACACTGTCCCCATCAAACACTCCCAGGACAGTTACAGCATGGGGTTAGATACAGAGTAAAGCTCCCTCTACACTGTCCCCATCAAACAGTCCCAGGACAGGTACAGCATGGGGTTAGACACAGAGTAAAGCTCCCTCAACACTGTCCCCTCAAACACTCGCAGGACAGGAACAGCACGGGGTTAGATACAGAGTAAAGCTCCCTCTACACTGTCCCCATCAAACACTCCCAGGACAGGTACAGCACGAGGTTAGATACAGAGTAAAGCTCCCTCTACACTGTCCCCATCAAACACTCCCAGGACAGGTACAGCACAGGGTTAGATACAGAGTAAAGCTCCCTCAACACTGTCCCCTCAAACACTCGCAGGACAGGTACAGCACGGGGTTAGATACAGAGTAAAGCTCACACTACACTGTCCCCATCAAACACCCCCAGGACAGGTACAGGAAGTGGTTAGATACAGAGTAAAGCTCACACTACACTGTCCCCATCAACCACTCCCAGGACAGGTACAGCACTGGGTTAGATACAGAGTAAAGCTCCCTCAACACTGTCCCCTCAAACACTCGCAGGACAGGTACAGCACGGGGTTAGATACAGAGTAAAGCTCCCTCTACTCTGTCCCCATCAAACACTCCCAGGACAGGTACAGCACGGGGTTAGATACAGAGTAATGCTCCCTCTACACTGTCCCCAACAAACACTCCCAGGACAGGTACAGCGCGGGGTTAGATACAGAGTAGAGCTTCCTCTACACTGTCCCCAACAAACACTCCCAGGACAGGTACAGCACGGGGTTAGATACAGAGTAAAGCTCCCTCTACACTGTCCCCATCAAACACTCCCAGGACAGGTACAGCACGGGGTTAGATACAGAGTAAAGCTCCCTCAACACTGTTCCCATCAAACACTCGCAGGACAGGTACAGCACGGGGTTAGATACAGAGTAAAGCTCACACTACACTGTCCCCATCAAACACTCCCAGGACAGGTACAGCACGGTGTTAGATACAGAGTAAAGCTCCCTCTACACTGTCCCCATCAAACACGCCCAGGACAGGTACAGCACGGGGTTAGATACAGAGGAAAGCTCCCTCTAAACTGTCCCCATCAAACACTCCCAGGACAGGTACAGCACGGGGTTAGGTACAGAGTAAAGCTCCCTCTGCACTGTCCCCCTCAAACACACCCAGGACAGATACAGCACGGGGTTAGATACAGAGTAAAGCTCCCTCTACACTGCCCCCATCAAACGCTCCCAGGACAGGTACAGCACGGGGTTAGATACAGAGTAAAGCTCCCTCTACACTGTCCCCATCAAACACTCCCAGGACAGGTACAGCACGTGGTTAGATACAGAGTAAAGCTCCCTCTACACCGTCCCCATCAAACACGCCCAGGACAGGTACAGCACGGGGTTAGATACAGAGGAAAGCTCCCTCTAAACTGTCCCCATCAAACACTCCCAGGACAGGTACAGCACGGGGTTAGATACAGAGTAAAGCTCCCTCTACACTGTCCCCATCAAACACTCCCAGGACAGGTACAGCACGGGGTTAGATACAGAGTAAAGCTCCCTCTACACTGTCCCCATCAAACATTCCCAGGACAGGTACAGCACGGGGTTAGATACAGAGTAAAGCTCCCTCTACACTGTCCCCATCAAACACGCCCAGGACAGGTACAGCACGGTGTTAGATATAGAGTAAAGCTCCCTCTACACTGTCCCCATCAAACACTCCCAAGACAGGTACAGCACGGGGTTAGATACAGAGTAAAGCTCCCTCTACACTGTCCCCATCAAACACGCCCAGGACAGGTACAGCACGGGGTTAGATACAGAGGAAAGCTCCCTCTCAACTGTCCCCATCAAATACTCCCAGGACAGGTACAGCACGGGGTTAGGTACAGAGTAAAGCTCCCTCTACACTGTCCCCATCAAACACTCCCAGGACAGGTACAGCACGGGGTTAGATACAGAGTAAAGCTCCCTCTACACTGTCCCCATCAAACACGCCCAGGACAGGTACAGCACGGGGTTAAATACAGAGTAAAGCTCCCTCTACACTGTCCCCATCAAACACTCCCAAGACAGGTACAGCACGGCGTTAGATACAGAGTAAAGCTCCCTCGGCACTGTCCCCATCAAACACTCCCAGGAAAGGTACAGCACGGGGTTAGATACAGAGTAAAGCTCCCTCTACACTGTCCCCATCAAACACTCCCAGGACAGGTACAGCACGGCGTTAGATACAGAGTAAAGCTCCCTCTACACTGTCCCCATCCAACACTCCTAGGGCAGGTACAGCACGGGGTTAGATACAGAGTAAAGCTCCCTCTACACTGTCCCCATCAAACACTCCCAGGACAGGTACAGGACGGGGTTAGATACAGAGTAAAGGTCCCTCTACACTGTCCCCATCAAACACTCCCAGGACAGTTACAGCATGGGGTTAGATACAGAGTAAAGCTCCCTCTACACTGTCCCCATCAAACAGTCCCAGGACAGGTACAGCATGGGGTTAGACACAGAGTAAAGCTCCCTCAACACTGTCCCCTCAAACACTCGCAGGACAGGTACAGCACGGGGTTAGATACAGAGTAAAGCTCACACTACACTGTCCCCATCAAACACCCCCAGGACAGGTACAGCACGGGGTTAGATACAGAGTAAAGCTCCCTCTACACTGTCCCCATCAAACACTCCCAGGACAGGTACAGCACGGGGTTAGATACAGAGTAAAGCTCCCTCAACACTGTTCCCATCAAACACTCGCAGGACAGGTACAGCACGGGGTTAGATACAGAGTAAAGCTCACACTACACTGTCCCCATCAAACACTCCCAGGACAGGTACAGCACGGTGTTAGATACAGAGTAAAGCTCCCTCTACACTGTCCCCATCAAACACGCCCAGGACAGGTACAGCACGGGGTTAGATACAGAGGAAAGCTCCCTCTAAACTGTCCCCATCAAACACTCCCAGGACAGGTACAGCACGGGGTTAGGTACAGAGTAAAGCTCCCTCTGCACTGTCCCCCTCAAACACACCCAGGACAGATACAGCACGGGGTTAGATACAGAGTAAAGCTCCCTCTACACTGCCCCCATCAAACACTCCCAGGACAGGAACAGCACGGGGTTAGATACAGAGTAAAGCTCCCTCTACACTGTCCCCATCAAAACTCCCAGGACAGGTACAGCACGTGGTTAGATACAGAGTAAAGCTCCCTCTACACCGCCCCCATCAAACACGCCCAGGACAGGTACAGCACGGGGTTAGATACAGAGGAAAGCTCCCTCTAAACTGTCCCCATCAAACACTCCCAGGACAGGTACAGCACGGGGTTAGATACAGAGTAAAGCTCCCTCTACACTGTCCCCATCAAACACTCCCAGGACAGGTACAGCACGGGGTTAGATACAGAGTAAAGCTCCCTCTACACTGTCCCCATCAAACATTCCCAGGACAGGTACAGCACGGGGTTAGATACAGAGTAAAGCTCCCTCTACACTGTCCCCATCAAACACGCCCAGGACAGGTACAGCACGGTGTTAGATATAGAGTAAAGCTCCCTCTACACTGTCCCCATCAAACACTCCCAAGACAGGTACAGCACGGGGTTAGATACAGAGTAAAGCTCCCTCTACACTGTCCCCATCAAACACGCCCAGGACAGGTACAGCACGGGGTTAGATACAGAGGAAAGCTCCCTCTAAACTGTCCCCATCAAATACTCCCAGGACAGGTACAGCACGGGGTTAGGTACAGAGTAAAGCTCCCTCTACACTGTCCCCATCAAACACTCCCAGGACAGGTACAGCACGGGGTTAGATACAGAGTAAAGCTCCCTCTACACTGTCCCCATCAAACACTCACAGGGCAGGTACAGCACGGCGTTAGATACAGAGTAAAGCTCCCTCGGCACTGTCCCCTTCAAACACTCCCAGGAAAGGTACAGCACGGGGTTAGATACAGAGTAAAGCTCCCTCTACACTGTCCCCATCAAACACTCCCAGGACAGGTACAGGACGGGGTTAGATACAGAGTAAAGGTCCCTCTACACTGTCCCCATCAAACACTCCCAGGACAGTTACAGCATGGGGTTAGATACAGAGTAAAGCTCCCTCTACACTGTCCCCATCAAACAGTCCCAGGACAGGTACAGCACGGGGTTAGATACAGAGTAAAGCTCCCTCTACACTGTCCCCATCAAACACTCCCAGGACAGGTACAGCACGAGGTTAGATACAGAGTAAAGCTCCCTCTACACTGTCCCCATCAAACACTCCCAGGACAGGTACAGCACGGGGTGAGATGCAGAGTAAAGCTCCCTCTACACTGTCCCCATCCAACACTCCCAGGGCAGGTACAGCACGGCGTTAGATACAGAGTAAAGCTCCCTCGACACTGTCCCCATCAAACACTCCCAGGACAGGTACAGGACGGGGTTAGATACAGAGTAAAGGTCCCTCTACACTGTCCCCATCAAACACTCCCAGGACAGTTACAGCATGGGGTTAGATACAGAGTAAAGCTCCCTCTACACTGTCCCCATCAAACAGTCCCAGGACAGGTACAGCACGGGGTTCGATACAGAGTAAAGCTCCCTCTACACTGTCCCCATCAAACACTCCCAGGACAGGTACAGCACGGGGTTAGATACAGAGTAAAGCTCCCTCTACACTGTCCCCATCAAACACTCCCAGGACAGGTACAGCACGGCGTTAGATACAGAGTAAAGCTCCCTCTACACTGTCCCCATCCAACACTCCTAGGGCAGGTACAGCACGGGGTTAGATACAGAGTAAAGCTCCCTCTACACTGTCCCCATCAAACACTCCCAGGACAGGTACAGGACGGGGTTAGATACAGAGTAAAGGTCCCTCTACACTGTCCCCATCAAACACTCCCAGGACAGTTACAGCATGGGGTAATATACAGAGTAAAGCTCCCTCTACACTGTCCCCATCAAACAGTCCCAGGACAGGTACAGCATGGGGTTAGACACAGAGTAAAGCTCCCTCAACACTGTCCCCTCAAACACTCGCAGGACAGGAACAGCACGGGGTTAGATACAGAGTAAAGCTCCCTCTACACTGTCCCCATCAAACACTCCCAGGACAGGTACAGCACGAGGTTAGATACAGAGTAAAGCTCCCTCTACACTGTCCCCATCAAACACTCCCAGGACAGGTACAGCACAGGGTTAGATACAGAGTAAAGCTCCCTCAACACTGTCCCCTCAAACACTCGCAGGACAGGTACAGCACGGGGTTAGATACAGAGTAAAGCTCACACTACACTGTCCCCATCAAACACCCCCAGGACAGGTACAGGAAGTGGTTAGATACAGAGTAAAGCTCACACTACACTGTCCCCATCAACCACTCCCAGGACAGGTACAGCACTGGGTTAGATACAGAGTAAAGCTCCCTCAACACTGTCCCCTCAAACACTCGCAGGACAGGTACAGCACGGGGTTAGATACAGAGTAAAGCTCCCTCTACTCTGTCCCCATCAAACACTCCCAGGACAGGTACAGCACGGGGTTAGATACAGAGTAATGCTCCCTCTACACTGTCCCCAACAAACACTCCCAGGACAGGTACAGCGCGGGGTTAGATACAGAGTAGAGCTTCCTCTACACTGTCCCCAACAAACACTCCCAGGACAGGTACAGCACGGGGTTAGATACAGAGTAAAGCTCCCTCTACACTGTCCCCATCAAACACTCCCAGGACAGGTACAGCACGGGGTTAGATACAGAGTAAAGCTCCCTCAACACTGTTCCCATCAAACACTCGCAGGACAGGTACAGCACGGGGTTAGATACAGAGTAAAGCTCCCTCTACACTGTCCCCATCAAACACTCCCAGGACAGGTACAGCACGAGGTTAGATACAGAGTAAAGCTCCCTCTACACTGTCCCCATCAAACACTCCCAGGACAGGTACAGCACGGGGTGAGATGCAGAGTAAAGCTCCCTCTACACTGTCCCCATCCAACACTCCCAGGGCAGGTACAGCACGGCGTTAGATACAGAGTAAAGCTCCCTCGACACTGTCCCCATCAAACACTCCCAGGACAGGTACAGGACGGGGTTAGATACAGAGTAAAGGTCCCTCTACACTGTCCCCATCAAACACTCCCAGGACAGTTACAGCATGGGGTTAGATACAGAGTAAAGCTCCCTCTACACTGTCCCCATCAAACAGTCCCAGGACAGGTACAGCACGGGGTTCGATACAGAGTAAAGCTCCCTCTACACTGTCCCCATCAAACACTCCCAGGACAGGTACAGCACGGGGTTAGATACAGAGTAAAGCTCCCTCTACACTGTCCCCATCAAACACTCCCAGGACAGGTACAGCACGGCGTTAGATACAGAGTAAAGCTCCCTCTACACTGTCCCCATCCAACACTCCTAGGGCAGGTACAGCACGGGGTTAGATACAGAGTAAAGCTCCCTCTACACTGTCCCCATCAAACACTCCCAGGACAGGTACAGGACGGGGTTAGATACAGAGTAAAGGTCCCTCTACACTGTCCCCATCAAACACTCCCAGGACAGTTACAGCATGGGGTTAGATACAGAGTAAAGCTCCCTCTACACTGTCCCCATCAAACAGTCCCAGGACAGGTACAGCATGGGGTTAGACACAGAGTAAAGCTCCCTCAACACTGTCCCCTCAAACACTCGCAGGACAGGAACAGCACGGGGTTAGATACAGAGTAAAGCTCCCTCTACACTGTCCCCATCAAACACTCCCAGGACAGGTACAGCACGAGGTTAGATACAGAGTAAAGCTCCCTCTACACTGTCCCCATCAAACACTCCCAGGACAGGTACAGCACAGGGTTAGATACAGAGTAAAGCTCCCTCAACACTGTCCCCTCAAACACTCGCAGGACAGGTACAGCACGGGGTTAGATACAGAGTAAAGCTCACACTACACTGTCCCCATCAAACACCCCCAGGACAGGTACAGGAAGTGGTTAGATACAGAGTAAAGCTCACACTACACTGTCCCCATCAACCACTCCCAGGACAGGTACAGCACTGGGTTAGATACAGAGTAAAGCTCCCTCAACACTGTCCCCTCAAACACTCGCAGGACAGGTACAGCACGGGGTTAGATACAGAGTAAAGCTCCCTCTACTCTGTCCCCATCAAACACTCCCAGGACAGGTACAGCACGGGGTTAGATACAGAGTAATGCTCCCTCTACACTGTCCCCAACAAACACTCCCAGGACAGGTACAGCGCGGGGTTAGATACAGAGTAGAGCTTCCTCTACACTGTCCCCAACAAACACTCCCAGGACAGGTACAGCACGGGGTTAGATACAGAGTAAAGCTCCCTCTACACTGTCCCCATCAAACACTCCCAGGACAGGTACAGCACGGGGTTAGATACAGAGTAAAGCTCCCTCAACACTGTTCCCATCAAACACTCGCAGGACAGGTACAGCACGGGGTTCGATACAGAGTAAAGCTCACACTACACTGTCCCCATCAAACACTCCCAGGACAGGTACAGCACGGTGTTAGATACAGAGTAAAGCTCCCTCTACACTGTCCCCATCAAACACGCCCAGGACAGGTACAGCACGGGGTTAGATACAGAGGAAAGCTCCCTCTAAACTGTCCCCATCAAACACTCCCAGGACAGGTACAGCACGGGGTTAGGTACAGAGTAAAGCTCCCTCTGCACTGTCCCCCTCAAACACACCCAGGACAGATACAGCACGGGGTTAGATACAGAGTAAAGCTCCCTCTACACTGCCCCCATCAAACACTCCCAGGACAGGTACAGCACGGGGTTAGATACAGAGTAAAGCTCCCTCTACACTGTCCCCATCAAACACTCCCAGGACAGGTACAGCACGTGGTTAGATACAGAGTAAAGCTCCCTCTACACCGTCCCCATCAAACACGCCCAGGACAGGTACAGCACGGGGTTAGATACAGAGGAAAGCTCCCTCTAAACTGTCCCCATCAAACACTCCCAGGACAGGTACAGCACGGGGTTAGATACAGAGTAAAGCTCCCTCTACACTGTCCCCATCAAACACTCCCAGGACAGGTACAGCACGGGGTTAGATACAGAGTAAAGCTCCCTCTACACTGTCCCCATCAAACATTCCCAGGACAGGTACAGCACGGGGTTAGATACAGAGTAAAGCTCCCTCTACACTGTCCCCATCAAACACTCCCAGGACAGGTACAGCACAGGGTTAGATACAGAGTAAAGCTCCCTCAACACTGTCCCCTCAAACACTCGCAGGACAGGTACAGCACGGGGTTAGATACAGAGTAAAGCTCACACTACACTGTCCCCATCAAACACCCCCAGGACAGGTACAGGAAGTGGTTAGATACAGAGTAAAGCTCACACTACACTGTCCCCATCAACCACTCCCAGGACAGGTACAGCACTGGGTTAGATACAGAGTAAAGCTCCCTCAACACTGTCCCCTCAAACACTCGCAGGACAGGTACAGCACGGGGTTAGATACAGAGTAAAGCTCCCTCTACTCTGTCCCCATCAAACACTCCCAGGACAGGTACAGCACGGGGTTAGATACAGAGTAATGCTCCCTCTACACTGTCCCCAACAAACACTCCCAGGACAGGTACAGCGCGGGGTTAGATACAGAGTAGAGCTTCCTCTACACTGTCCCCAACAAACACTCCCAGGACAGGTACAGCACGGGGTTAGATACAGAGTAAAGCTCCCTCTACACTGTCCCCATCAAACACTCCCAGGACAGGTACAGCACGGGGTTAGATACAGAGTAAAGCTCCCTCAACACTGTTCCCATCAAACACTCGCAGGACAGGTACAGCACGGGGTTCGATACAGAGTAAAGCTCACACTACACTGTCCCCATCAAACACTCCCAGGACAGGTACAGCACGGTGTTAGATACAGAGTAAAGCTCCCTCTACACTGTCCCCATCAAACACGCCCAGGACAGGTACAGCACGGGGTTAGATACAGAGGAAAGCTCCCTCTAAACTGTCCCCATCAAACACTCCCAGGACAGGTACAGCACGGGGTTAGGTACAGAGTAAAGCTCCCTCTGCACTGTCCCCCTCAAACACACCCAGGACAGATACAGCACGGGGTTAGATACAGAGTAAAGCTCCCTCTACACTGCCCCCATCAAACACTCCCAGGACAGGTACAGCACGGGGTTAGATACAGAGTAAAGCTCCCTCTACACTGTCCCCATCAAACACTCCCAGGACAGGTACAGCACGTGGTTAGATACAGAGTAAAGCTCCCTCTACACCGTCCCCATCAAACACGCCCAGGACAGGTACAGCACGGGGTTAGATACAGAGGAAAGCTCCCTCTAAACTGTCCCCATCAAACACTCCCAGGACAGGTACAGCACGGGGTTAGATACAGAGTAAAGCTCCCTCTACACTGTCCCCATCAAACACTCCCAGGACAGGTACAGCACGGGGTTAGATACAGAGTAAAGCTCCCTCTACACTGTCCCCATCAAACATTCCCAGGACAGGTACAGCACGGGGTTAGATACAGAGTAAAGCTCCCTCTACACTGTCCCCATCAAACACGCCCAGGACAGGTACAGCACGGTGTTAGATATAGAGTAAAGCTCCCTCTACACTGTCCCCATCAAACACTCCCAAGACAGGTACAGCACGGGGTTAGATACAGAGTAAAGCTCCCTCTACACTGTCCCCATCAAACACGCCCAGGACAGGTACAGCATGGGGTTAGATACAGAGGAAAGCTCCCTCTCAACTGTCCCCATCAAATACTCCCAGGACAGGTACAGCACGGGGTTAGGTACAGAGTAAAGCTCCCTCTACACTGTCCCCATCAAACACTCCCAGGACAGGTACAGCACGGGGTTAGATACAGAGTAAAGCTCCCTCTACACTGTCCCCATCAAACACGCCCAGGACAGGTACAGCACGGGGTTAAATACAGAGTAAAGCTCCCTCTACACTGTCCCCATCAAACACTCCCAAGACAGGTACAGCACGGCGTTAGATACAGAGTAAAGCTCCCTCGGCACTGTCCCCATCAAACACTCCCAGGAAAGGTACAGCACGGGGTTAGATACAGAGTAAAGCTCCCTCTACACTGTCCCCATCAAACACTCCCAGGACAGGTACAGCACGGCGTTAGATACAGAGTAAAGCTCCCTCTACACTGTCCCCATCCAACACTCCTAGGGCAGGTACAGCACGGGGTTAGATACAGAGTAAAGCTCCCTCTACACTGTCCCCATCAAACACTCCCAGGACAGGTACAGGACGGGGTTAGATACAGAGTAAAGGTCCCTCTACACTGTCCCCATCAAACACTCCCAGGACAGTTACAGCATGGGGTTAGATACAGAGTAAAGCTCCCTCTACACTGTCCCCATCAAACAGTCCCAGGACAGGTACAGCATGGGGTTAGACACAGAGTAAAGCTCCCTCAACACTGTCCCCTCAAACACTCGCAGGACAGGTACAGCACGGGGTTAGATACAGAGTAAAGCTCACACTACACTGTCCCCATCAAACACCCCCAGGACAGGTACAGCACGGGGTTAGATACAGAGTAAAGCTCCCTCTACACTGTCCCCATCAAACACTCCCAGGACAGGTACAGCACGGGGTTAGATACAGAGTAAAGCTCCCTCAACACTGTTCCCATCAAACACTCGCAGGACAGGTACAGCACGGGGTTAGATACAGAGTAAAGCTCACACTACACTGTCCCCATCAAACACTCCCAGGACAGGTACAGCACGGTGTTAGATACAGAGTAAAGCTCCCTCTACACTGTCCCCATCAAACACGCCCAGGACAGGTACAGCACGGGGTTAGATACAGAGGAAAGCTCCCTCTAAACTGTCCCCATCAAACACTCCCAGGACAGGTACAGCACGGGGTTAGGGACAGAGTAAAGCTCCCTCTGCACTGTCCCCCTCAAACACACCCAGGACAGATACAGCACGGGGTTAGATACAGAGTAAAGCTCCCTCTACACTGCCCCCATCAAACACTCCCAGGACAGGAACAGCACGGGGTTAGATACAGAGTAAAGCTCCCTCTACACTGTCCCCATCAAAACTCCCAGGACAGGTACAGCACGTGGTTAGATACAGAGTAAAGCTCCCTCTACACCGCCCCCATCAAACACGCCCAGGACAGGTACAGCACGGGGTTAGATACAGAGGAAAGCTCCCTCTAAACTGTCCCCATCAAACACTCCCAGGACAGGTACAGCACGGGGTTAGATACAGAGTAAAGCTCCCTCTACACTGTCCCCATCAAACACTCCCAGGACAGGTACAGCACGGGGTTAGATACAGAGTAAAGCTCCCTCTACACTGTCCCCATCAAACATTCCCAGGACAGGTACAGCACGGGGTTAGATACAGAGTAAAGCTCCCTCTACACTGTCCCCATCAAACACGCCCAGGACAGGTACAGCACGGTGTTAGATATAGAGTAAAGCTCCCTCTACACTGTCCCCATCAAACACTCCCAAGACAGGTACAGCACGGGGTTAGATACAGAGTAAAGCTCCCTCTACACTGTCCCCATCAAACACGCCCAGGACAGGTACAGCACGGGGTTAGATACAGAGGAAAGCTCCCTCTAAACTGTCCCCATCAAATACTCCCAGGACAGGTACAGCACGGGGTTAGGTACAGAGTAAAGCTCCCTCTACACTGTCCCCATCAAACACTCCCAGGACAGGTACAGCACGGGGTTAGATACAGAGTAAAGCTCCCTCTACACTGTCCCCATCAAACACTCACAGGGCAGGTACAGCACGGCGTTATATACAGAGTAAAGCTCCCTCGGCACTGTCCCCTTCAAACACTCCCAGGAAAGGTACAGCACGGGGTTAGATACAGAGTAAAGCTCCCTCTACACTGTCCCCATCAAACACTCCCAGGACAGGTACAGGACGGGGTTAGATACAGAGTAAAGGTCCCTCTACACTGTCCCCATCAAACACTCCCAGGACAGTTACAGCATGGGGTTAGATACAGAGTAAAGCTCCCTCTACACTGTCCCCATCAAACAGTCCCAGGACAGGTACAGCACGGGGTTAGATACAGAGTAAAGCTCCCTCTACACTGTCCCCATCAAACACTCCCAGGACAGGTACAGCACGAGGTTAGATACAGAGTAAAGCTCCCTCTACACTGTCCCCATCAAACACTCCCAGGACAGGTACAGCACGGGGTGAGATGCAGAGTAAAGCTCCCTCTACACTGTCCCCATCCAACACTCCCAGGGCAGGTACAGCACGGCGTTAGATACAGAGTAAAGCTCCCTCGACACTGTCCCCATCAAACACTCCCAGGACAGGTACAGGACGGGGTTAGATACAGAGTAAAGGTCCCTCTACACTGTCCCCATCAAACACTCCCAGGACAGTTACAGCATGGGGTTAGATACAGAGTAAAGCTCCCTCTACACTGTCCCCATCAAACAGTCCCAGGACAGGTACAGCACGGGGTTCGATACAGAGTAAAGCTCCCTCTACACTGTCCCCATCAAACACTCCCAGGACAGGTACAGCACGGGGTTAGATACAGAGTAAAGCTCCCTCTACACTGTCCCCATCAAACACTCCCAGGACAGGTACAGCACGGCGTTAGATACAGAGTAAAGCTCCCTCTACACTGTCCCCATCCAACACTCCTAGGGCAGGTACAGCACGGGGTTAGATACAGAGTAAAGCTCCCTCTACACTGTCCCCATCAAACACTCCCAGGACAGGTACAGGACGGGGTTAGATACAGAGTAAAGGTCCCTCTACACTGTCCCCATCAAACACTCCCAGGACAGTTACAGCATGGGGTAATATACAGAGTAAAGCTCCCTCTACACTGTCCCCATCAAACAGTCCCAGGACAGGTACAGCATGGGGTTAGACACAGAGTAAAGCTCCCTCAACACTGTCCCCTCAAACACTCGCAGGACAGGAACAGCACGGGGTTAGATACAGAGTAAAGCTCCCTCTACACTGTCCCCATCAAACACTCCCAGGACAGGTACAGCACGAGGTTAGATACAGAGTAAAGCTCCCTCTACACTGTCCCCATCAAACACTCCCAGGACAGGTACAGCACAGGGTTAGATACAGAGTAAAGCTCCCTCAACACTGTCCCCTCAAACACTCGCAGGACAGGTACAGCACGGGGTTAGATACAGAGTAAAGCTCACACTACACTGTCCCCATCAAACACCCCCAGGACAGGTACAGGAAGTGGTTAGATACAGAGTAAAGCTCACACTACACTGTCCCCATCAACCACTCCCAGGACAGGTACAGCACTGGGTTAGATACAGAGTAAAGCTCCCTCAACACTGTCCCCTCAAACACTCGCAGGACAGGTACAGCACGGGGTTAGATACAGAGTAAAGCTCCCTCTACTCTGTCCCCATCAAACACTCCCAGGACAGGTACAGCACGGGGTTAGATACAGAGTAATGCTCCCTCTACACTGTCCCCAACAAACACTCCCAGGACAGGTACAGCGCGGGGTTAGATACAGAGTAGAGCTTCCTCTACACTGTCCCCAACAAACACTCCCAGGACAGGTACAGCACGGGGTTAGATACAGAGTAAAGCTCCCTCTACACTGTCCCCATCAAACACTCCCAGGACAGGTACAGCACGGGGTTAGATACAGAGTAAAGCTCCCTCAACACTGTTCCCATCAAACACTCGCAGGACAGGTACAGCACGGGGTTAGATACAGAGTAAAGCTCACACTACACTGTCCCCATCAAACACTCCCAGGACAGGTACAGCACGGTGTTAGATACAGAGTAAAGCTCCCTCTACACTGTCCCCATCAAACACGCCCAGGACAGGTACAGCACGGGGTTAGATACAGAGGAAAGCTCCCTCTAAACTGTCCCCATCAAACACTCCCAGGACAGGTACAGCACGGGGTTAGGTACAGAGTAAAGCTCCCTCTGCACTGTCCCCCTCAAACACACCCAGGACAGATACAGCACGGGGTTAGATACAGAGTAAAGCTCCCTCTACACTGCCCCCATCAAACACTCCCAGGACAGGTACAGCACGGGGTTAGATACAGAGTAAAGCTCCCTCTACACTGTCCCCATCAAACACTCCCAGGACAGGTACAGCACGTGGTTAGATACAGAGTAAAGCTCCCTCTACACCGTCCCCATCAAACACGCCCAGGACAGGTACAGCACGGGGTTAGATACAGAGGAAAGCTCCCTCTAAACTGTCCCCATCAAACACTCCCAGGACAGGTACAGCACGGGGTTAGATACAGAGTAAAGCTCCCTCTACACTGTCCCCATCAAACACTCCCAGGACAGGTACAGCACGGGGTTAGATACAGAGTAAAGCTCCCTCTACACTGTCCCCATCAAACATTCCCAGGACAGGTACAGCACGGGGTTAGATACAGAGTAAAGCTCCCTCTACACTGTCCCCATCAAACACGCCCAGGACAGGTACAGCACGGTGTTAGATATAGAGTAAAGCTCCCTCTACACTGTCCCCATCAAACACTCCCAAGACAGGTACAGCACGGGGTTAGATACAGAGTAAAGCTCCCTCTACACTGTCCCCATCAAACACGCCCAGGACAGGTACAGCACGGGGTTAGATACAGAGGAAAGCTCCCTCTCAACTGTCCCCATCAAATACTCCCAGGACAGGTACAGCACGGGGTTAGGTACAGAGTAAAGCTCCCTCTACACTGTCCCCATCAAACACTCCCAGGACAGGTACAGCACGGGGTTAGATACAGAGTAAAGCTCCCTCTACACTGTCCCCATCAAACACTCACAGGGCAGGTACAGCACAGGGTTAGATACAGAGTAAAGCTCCCTCTACACTGTCCCCATCAAACACGCCCAGGATAGGTACAGCACGGGGTTAGATACAGAGGAAAGCTCCCTCTCAACTGTCCCCATCAAATACTCCCAGGACAGGTACAGCACGGGGTTAGGTACAGAGTAAAGCTCCCTCTACACTGTCCCCATCAAACACTCCCAGGACAGGTACAGCACGGGGTTAGATGCAGAGTAAAGCTCCCTCTACACTGTCCCCATCAAACACTCCCAGGACAGGTACAGCACGGGGTTAGATACAGAGTAAAGCTCCCTCTACACTGTCCCCATCCAACACTCCCAGGGCAGGTACAGCACGGCGTTAGATACAGAGTAAAGCTCCCTCTACACTGTCCCCATCCAACACTCCCAGGGCAGGTACATCACGGGGTTAGATACAGAGTAAAGCTCCCTCTACACTGTCCCCATCAAACACTCCCAGGACAGGTACAGGACGGGGTTAGATACAGAGTAAAGGTCCCTCTACACTGTCCCCATCAAACACTCCCAGGACAGTTACAGCATGGGGTTAGATACAGAGTAAAGCTCCCTCTACACTGTCCCCATCAAACAGTCCCAGGACAGGTACAGCACGGGGTTAGATACAGAGTAAAGCTCCCTCTACACTGTCCCCATCAAACACTCCCAGGACAGGTACAGCACGAGGTTAGATACAGAGTAAAGCTCCCTCTACACTGTCCCCATCAAACACTCCCAGGACAGGTACAGCACGGGGTGAGATGCAGAGTAAAGCTCCCTCTACACTGTCCCCATCCAACACTCCCAGGGCAGGTACAGCACGGCGTTAGATACAGAGTAAAGCTCCCTCGACACTGTCCCCATCAAACACTCCCAGGACAGGTACAGGACGGGGTTCGATACAGAGTAAAGGTCCCTCTACACTGTCCCCATCAAACACTCCCAGGACAGTTACAGCATGGGGTTAGATACAGAGTAAAGCTCCCTCTACACTGTCCCCATCAAACAGTCCCAGGACAGGTACAGCACGGGGTTCGATACAGAGTAAAGCTCCCTCTACACTGTCCCCATCAAACACTCCCAGGACAGGTACAGCACGGGGTTAGATACAGAGTAAAGCTCCCTCTACACTGTCCCCATCAAACACTCCCAGGACAGGTACAGCACAGGGTTAGATACAGAGTAAAGCTCCCTCTACACCGTCCCCATCAAACACGCCCAGGTCAGGTACAGCACGGGGTTAGATACAGAGGAAAGCTCCCTCTAAACTGTCCCCATCAAACACTCCCAGGACAGGTACAGCACGGGGTTAGATACAGAGTAAAGCTCCCTCTACACTGTCCCCATCAAACACTCCCAGGACAGGTACAGCACGGGGTTAGATACAGAGTAAAGCTCCCTCTACACTGTCCCCATCAAACATTCCCAGGACAGGTACAGCACGGGGTTAGATACAGAGTAAAGCTCCCTCTACACTGTCCCCATCAAACACGCCCAGGACAGGTACAGCACGGTGTTAGATATAGAGTAAAGCTCCCTATACACTGTCCCCATCAAACACTCCCAAGACAGGTACAGCACGGGGTTAGATACAGAGTAAAGCTCCCTCTACACTGTCCCCATCAAACACGCCCAGGACAGGTACAGCACGGGGTTAGATACAGAGGAAAGCTCCCTCTAAACTGTCCCCATCAAATACTCCCAGGACAGGTACAGCACGGGGTTAGGTACAGAGTAAAGCTCCCTCTACACTGTCCCCATCAAACACTCCCAGGACAGGTACAGCACGGGGTTAGATACAGAGTAAAGCTCCCTCTACACTGTCCCCATCAAACACTCACAGGGCAGGTACAGCACGGCGTTAGATACAGAGTAAAGCTCCCTCGGCACTGTCCCCTTCAAACACTCCCAGGAAAGGTACAGCACGGGGTTAGATACAGAGTAAAGCTCCCTCTACATTGTCCCCATCAAACACTCCCAGGACAGGTACAGCACGGGGTTAGATACAGAGTAAAGCTCCCTCTACACTGTCCCCATCAAACACTCCCAGGACAGGTACAGCACGAGGTTAGATACAGAGTAAAGCTCCCTCTACACTGTCCCCATCAAACACTCCCAGGACAGGTACAGCACGGGGTGAGATGCAGAGTAAAGCTCCCTCTACACTGTCCCCATCCAACACTCCCAGGGCAGGTACAGCACGGCGTTAGATACAGAGTAAAGCTCCCTCGACACTGTCCCCATCAAACACTCCCAGGACAGGTACAGGACGGGGTTAGATACAGAGTAAAGGTCCCTCTACACTGTCCCCATCAAACACTCCCAGGACAGTTACAGCATGGGGTTAGATACAGAGTAAAGCTCCCTCTACACTGTCCCCATCAAACAGTCCCAGGACAGGTACAGCACGGGGTTCGATACAGAGTAAAGCTCCCTCTACACTGTCCCCATCAAACACTCCCAGGACAGGTACAGCACGGGGTTAGATACAGAGTAAAGCTCCCTCTACACTGTCCCCATCAAACACTCCCAGGACAGGTACAGCACGGCGTTAGATACAGAGTAAAGCTCCCTCTACACTGTCCCCATCCAACACTCCTAGGGCAGGTACAGCACGGGGTTAGATACAGAGTAAAGCTCCCTCTACACTGTCCCCATCAAACACTCCCAGGACAGGTACAGGACGGGGTTAGATACAGAGTAAAGGTCCCTCTACACTGTCCCCATCAAACACTCCCAGGACAGTTACAGCATGGGGTAATATACAGAGTAAAGCTCCCTCTACACTGTCCCCATCAAACAGTCCCAGGACAGGTACAGCATGGGGTTAGACACAGAGTAAAGCTCCCTCAACACTGTCCCCTCAAACACTCGCAGGACAGGAACAGCACGGGGTTAGATACAGAGTAAAGCTCCCTCTACACTGTCCCCATCAAACACTCCCAGGACAGGTACAGCACGAGGTTAGATACAGAGTAAAGCTCCCTCTACACTGTCCCCATCAAACACTCCCAGGACAGGTACAGCACAGGGTTAGATACAGAGTAAAGCTCCCTCAACACTGTCCCCTCAAACACTCGCAGGACAGGTACAGCACGGGGTTAGATACAGAGTAAAGCTCACACTACACTGTCCCCATCAAACACCCCCAGGACAGGTACAGGAAGTGGTTAGATACAGAGTAAAGCTCACACTACACTGTCCCCATCAACCACTCCCAGGACAGGTACAGCACTGGGTTAGATACAGAGTAAAGCTCCCTCAACACTGTCCCCTCAAACACTCGCAGGACAGGTACAGCACGGGGTTAGATACAGAGTAAAGCTCCCTCTACTCTGTCCCCATCAAACACTCCCAGGACAGGTACAGCACGGGGTTAGATACAGAGTAATGCTCCCTCTACACTGTCCCCAACAAACACTCCCAGGACAGGTACAGCGCGGGGTTAGATACAGAGTAGAGCTTCCTCTACACTGTCCCCAACAAACACTCCCAGGACAGGTACAGCACGGGGTTAGATACAGAGTAAAGCTCCCTCTACACTGTCCCCATCAAACACTCCCAGGACAGGTACAGCACGGGGTTAGATACAGAGTAAAGCTCCCTCAACACTGTTCCCATCAAACACTCGCAGGACAGGTACAGCACGGGGTTAGATACAGAGTAAAGCTCACACTACACTGTCCCCATCAAACACTCCCAGGACAGGTACAGCACGGTGTTAGATACAGAGTAAAGCTCCCTCTACACTGTCCCCATCAAACACGCCCAGGACAGGTACAGCACGGGGTTAGATACAGAGGAAAGCTCCCTCTAAACTGTCCCCATCAAACACTCCCAGGACAGGTACAGCACGGGGTTAGGTACAGAGTAAAGCTCCCTCTGCACTGTCCCCCTCAAACACACCCAGGACAGATACAGCACGGGGTTAGATACAGAGTAAAGCTCCCTCTACACTGCCCCCATCAAACACTCCCAGGACAGGTACAGCACGGGGTTAGATACAGAGTAAAGCTCCCTCTACACTGTCCCCATCAAACACTCCCAGGACAGGTACAGCACGTGGTTAGATACAGAGTAAAGCTCCCTCTACACCGTCCCCATCAAACACGCCCAGGACAGGTACAGCACGGGGTTAGATACAGAGGAAAGCTCCCTCTAAACTGTCCCCATCAAACACTCCCAGGACAGGTACAGCACGGGGTTAGATACAGAGTAAAGCTCCCTCTACACTGTCCCCATCAAACACTCCCAGGACAGGTACAGCACGGGGTTAGATACAGAGTAAAGCTCCCTCTACACTGTCCCCATCAAACATTCCCAGGACAGGTACAGCACGGGGTTAGATACAGAGTAAAGCTCCCTCTACACTGTCCCCATCAAACACGCCCAGGACAGGTACAGCACGGTGTTAGATATAGAGTAAAGCTCCCTCTACACTGTCCCCATCAAACACTCCCAAGACAGGTACAGCACGGGGTTAGATACAGAGTAAAGCTCCCTCTACACTGTCCCCATCAAACACGCCCAGGACAGGTACAGCACGGGGTTAGATACAGAGGAAAGCTCCCTCTCAACTGTCCCCATCAAATACTCCCAGGACAGGTACAGCACGGGGTTAGGTACAGAGTAAAGCTCCCTCTACACTGTCCCCATCAAACACTCCCAGGACAGGTACAGCACGGGGTTAGATACAGAGTAAAGCTCCCTCTACACTGTCCCCATCAAACACTCACAGGGCAGGTACAGCACAGGGTTAGATACAGAGTAAAGCTCCCTCTACACTGTCCCCATCAAACACGCCCAGGATAGGTACAGCACGGGGTTAGATACAGAGGAAAGCTCCCTCTCAACTGTCCCCATCAAATACTCCCAGGACAGGTACAGCACGGGGTTAGGTACAGAGTAAAGCTCCCTCTACACTGTCCCCATCAAACACTCCCAGGACAGGTACAGCACGGGGTTAGATGCAGAGTAAAGCTCCCTCTACACTGTCCCCATCAAACACTCCCAGGACAGGTACAGCACGGGGTTAGATACAGAGTAAAGCTCCCTCTACACTGTCCCCATCCAACACTCCCAGGGCAGGTACAGCACGGCGTTAGATACAGAGTAAAGCTCCCTCTACACTGTCCCCATCCAACACTCCCAGGGCAGGTACATCACGGGGTTAGATACAGAGTAAAGCTCCCTCTACACTGTCCCCATCAAACACTCCCAGGACAGGTACAGGACGGGGTTAGATACAGAGTAAAGGTCCCTCTACACTGTCCCCATCAAACACTCCCAGGACAGTTACAGCATGGGGTTAGATACAGAGTAAAGCTCCCTCTACACTGTCCCCATCAAACAGTCCCAGGACAGGTACAGCACGGGGTTAGATACAGAGTAAAGCTCCCTCTACACTGTCCCCATCAAACACTCCCAGGACAGGTACAGCACGAGGTTAGATACAGAGTAAAGCTCCCTCTACACTGTCCCCATCAAACACTCCCAGGACAGGTACAGCACGGGGTGAGATGCAGAGTAAAGCTCCCTCTACACTGTCCCCATCCAACACTCCCAGGGCAGGTACAGCACGGCGTTAGATACAGAGTAAAGCTCCCTCGACACTGTCCCCATCAAACACTCCCAGGACAGGTACAGGACGGGGTTCGATACAGAGTAAAGGTCCCTCTACACTGTCCCCATCAAACACTCCCAGGACAGTTACAGCATGGGGTTAGATACAGAGTAAAGCTCCCTCTACACTGTCCCCATCAAACAGTCCCAGGACAGGTACAGCACGGGGTTCGATACAGAGTAAAGCTCCCTCTACACTGTCCCCATCAAACACTCCCAGGACAGGTACAGCACGGGGTTAGATACAGAGTAAAGCTCCCTCTACACTGTCCCCATCAAACACTCCCAGGACAGGTACAGCACAGGGTTAGATACAGAGTAAAGCTCCCTCTACACCGTCCCCATCAAACACGCCCAGGTCAGGTACAGCACGGGGTTAGATACAGAGGAAAGCTCCCTCTAAACTGTCCCCATCAAACACTCCCAGGACAGGTACAGCACGGGGTTAGATACAGAGTAAAGCTCCCTCTACACTGTCCCCATCAAACACTCCCAGGACAGGTACAGCACGGGGTTAGATACAGAGTAAAGCTCCCTCTACACTGTCCCCATCAAACATTCCCAGGACAGGTACAGCACGGGGTTAGATACAGAGTAAAGCTCCCTCTACACTGTCCCCATCAAACACGCCCAGGACAGGTACAGCACGGTGTTAGATATAGAGTAAAGCTCCCTATACACTGTCCCCATCAAACACTCCCAAGACAGGTACAGCACGGGGTTAGATACAGAGTAAAGCTCCCTCTACACTGTCCCCATCAAACACGCCCAGGACAGGTACAGCACGGGGTTAGATACAGAGGAAAGCTCCCTCTAAACTGTCCCCATCAAATACTCCCAGGACAGGTACAGCACGGGGTTAGGTACAGAGTAAAGCTCCCTCTACACTGTCCCCATCAAACACTCCCAGGACAGGTACAGCACGGGGTTAGATACAGAGTAAAGCTCCCTCTACACTGTCCCCATCAAACACTCACAGGGCAGGTACAGCACGGCGTTAGATACAGAGTAAAGCTCCCTCGGCACTGTCCCCTTCAAACACTCCCAGGAAAGGTACAGCACGGGGTTAGATACAGAGTAAAGCTCCCTCTACATTGTCCCCATCAAACACTCCCACGACAGGTACAGCACGGGGTTAGATACAGAGTAAAGCTCCCTCTACACTGTCCCCATCCAACACTCCCAGGGCAGGGACAGCACGGCGTTAGATACAGAGTAAAGCTCCCTCTACACTGTCCCCATCAAACACTCCCAGGACAGGTACAGCACGGGGTTAGATACAGAGTAAAGCTCCCTCTACACTGTCCCCATCCAACACTCCCAGGGCAGGTACATCACGGGGTTAGATACAGAGTAAAGCTCCCTCTACACTGTCCCCATCAAACACTCCCAGGACAGGTACAGGACGGGGTTAGATACAGAGTAAAGGTCCCTCTACACTGTCCCCATCAAACACTCCCAGGACAGTTACAGCATGGGGTTAGATACAGAGTAAAGCTCCCTCTACACTGTCCCCATCAAACAGTCCCAGGACAGGTACAGCACGGGGTTAGATACAGAGTAAAGCTCCCTCTACACTGTCCCCATCAAACACTCCCAGGACAGGTACAGCACGAGGTTAGATACAGAGTAAAGCTCCCTCTACACTGTCCCCATCCAACACTCCCAGGGCAGGTACAGCACGGCGTTAGATACAGAGTAAAGCTCCCTCGACACTGTCCCCATCAAACACTCCCAGGACAGGTACAGGACGGGGTTAGATACAGAGTAAAGGTCCCTCTACACTGTCCCCATCAAACACTCCCAGGACAGTTACAGCATGGGGTTAGATACAGAGTAAAGCTCCCTCTACACTGTCCCCATCAAACAGTCCCAGGACAGGTACAGCACGGGGTTCGATACAGAGTAAAGCTCCCTCTACACTGTCCCCATCAAACACTCCCAGGACAGGTACAGCACGGGGTTAGATACAGAGTAAAGCTCCCTCTACACTGTCCCCATCAAACACTCCCAGGACAGGTACAGGACGGGGTTAGATACAGAGTAAAGGTCCCTCTACACTGTCCCCATCAAACACTCCCAGGACAGTTACTGCATGGGGTTAGATACAGAGTAAAGCTCCCTCTACACTGTCCCCATCAAACAGTCCCAGGACAGGTACAGCATGGGGTTAGACACAGAGTAAAGCTCCCTCAACACTGTCCCCTCAAACACTCGCAGGACAGGAACAGCACGGGGTTAGATACAGAGTAAAGCTCCCTCTACACTGTCCCCATCAAACACTCCCAGGACAGGTACAGCACGAGGTTAGATACAGAGTAAAGCTCCCTCTACACTGTCCCCATCAAACACTCCCAGGACAGGTACAGCACAGGGTTAGATACAGAGTAAAGCTCCCTCAACACTGTCCCCTCAAACACTCGCAGGACAGGTACAGCACGGGGTTAGATACAGAGTAAAGCTCACACTACACTGTCCCCATCAAACACCCCCAGGACAGGTACAGGAAGTGGTTAGATACAGAGTAAAGCTCACACTACACTGTCCCCATCAACCACTCCCAGGACAGGTACAGCACTGGGTTAGATACAGAGTAAAGCTCCCTCAACACTGTCCCCTCAAACACTCGCAGGACAGGTACAGCATGGGGTTAGATACAGAGTAAAGCTCCCTCTACTCTGTCCCCATCAAACACACCCAGGACAGGTTCAGCACGGGGTTAGATACAAAGTAATGCTCCCTCTACACTGTCCCCAACAAACACTCCCAGGACAGGTACAGCGCGGGGTTAGATACAGAGTAGAGCTTCCTCTACACTGTCCCCAACAAACACTCCCAGGACAGGTACAGCACGGGGTTAGATACAGAGTAAAGCTCCCTCTACACTGTCCCCATCAAACACTCCCAGGACAGGTACAGCACGGGGTTAGATACAGAGTAAAGCTCCCTCAACACTGTTCCCATCAAACACTCGCAGGACAGGTACAGCACGGGGTTAGATACAGAGTAAAGCTCACACTACACTGTCCCCATCAAACACTCCCAGGACAGGTACAGCACGGTGTTAGATACAGAGTAAAGCTCCCTCTACACTGTCCCCATCAAACACGCCCAGGACAGGTACAGCACGGGGTTAGATACAGAGTAAAGCTCCCTCAACACTGTTCCCATCAAACACTCGCAGGACAGGTACAGCACGGGGTTAGATACAGAGTAAAGCTCACACTACACTGTCCCCATCAAACACTCCCAGGACAGGTACAGCACGGTGTTAGATACAGAGTAAAGCTCCCTCTACACCGTCCCCATCAAACACGCCCAGGACAGGTACAGCACGGGGTTAGATACAGAGGAAAGCTCCCTCTAAACTGTCCCCATCAAACACTCCCAGGACAGGTACAGCACGGGGTTAGATACAGAGTAAAGCTCCCTCTACACTGTCCCCATCAAACACTCCCAGGACAGGTACAGCACGGGGTTAGATACAGAGTAAAGCTCCCTCTACACTGTCCCCATCAAACATTCCCAGGACAGGTACAGCACGGGGTTAGATACAGAGTAAAGCTCCCTCTACACTGTCCCCATCAAACACGCCCAGGACAGGTACAGCACGGTGTTAGATATAGAGTAAAGCTCCCTCTACACTGTCCCCATCAAACACTCCCAAGACAGGTACAGCACGGGGTTAGATACAGAGTAAAGCTCCCTCTACACTGTCCCCATCAAACACGCCCAGGACAGGTACAGCACGGGGTTAGATACAGAGGAAAGCTCCCTCTCAACTGTCCCCATCAAATACTCCCAGGACAGGTACAGCACGGGGTTAGGTACAGAGTAAAGCTCCCTCTACACTGTCCCCATCAAACACTCCCAGGACAGGTACAGCACGGGGTTAGATACAGAGTAAAGCTCCCTCTACACTGTCCCCATCAAACACTCACAGACAGGTACAGCACGGCGTTAGATACAGAGTAAAGCTCCCTCGGCACTGTCCCCTTCAAACACTCCCAGGAAAGGTACAGCACGGGGTTAGATACAGAGTAAAGCTCCCTCTCCACTGTCCCCATCAAACACTCCCAGGGCATGTACAGCACGGGGTTAGATACAGAGTAAAGCTCCCTCTACACTGTCCCCATCAAACACTCCCAGGACAGGTACAGCACGGGGTTAGATACAGAGTAAAGCTCCCTCTACACTGTCCCCATCAAACACTCCCAGGACAGGTACAGCACGGGGTTAGATACAGAGTAAAGCTCCCTCTACACTGTCCCCATCCAACACTCCCAGGGCAGGTACAGCACGGCGTTAGATACAGAGTAAAGCTCCCTCTACACTGTCCCCATCCAACACTCCCAGGGCAGGTACATCACGGGGTTAGATACAGAGTAAAGCTCCCTCTACACTGTCCCCATCAAACACTCCCAGGACAGGTACAGGACGGGGTTAGATACAGAGTAAAGGTCCCTCTACACTGTCCCCATCAAACACTCCCAGGACAGTTACAGCATGGGGTTAGATACAGAGTAAAGCTCCCTCTACACTGTCCCCATCAAACAGTCCCAGGACAGGTACAGCACGGGGTTAGATACAGAGTAAAGCTCCCTCTACACTGTCCCCATCAAACACTCCCAGGACAGGTACAGCACGAGGTTAGATACAGAGTAAAGCTCCCTCTACACTGTCCCCATCAAACACTCCCAGGACAGGTACAGCACGGGGTGAGATGCAGAGTAAAGCTCCCTCTACACTGTCCCCATCCAACACTCCCAGGGCAGGTACAGCACGGCGTTAGATACAGAGTAAAGCTCCCTCGACACTGTCCCCATCAAACACTCCCAGGACAGGTACAGGACGGGGTTAGATACAGAGTAAAGGTCCCTCTACACTGTCCCCATCAAACACTCCCAGGACAGTTACAGCATGGGGTTAGATACAGAGTAAAGCTCCCTCTACACTGTCCCCATCAAACAGTCCCAGGACAGGTACAGCACGGGGTTCGATACAGAGTAAAGCTCCCTCTACACTGTCCCCATCAAACACTCCCAGGACAGGTACAGCACGGGGTTAGATACAGAGGAAAGCTCCCTCTAAACTGTCCCCATCAAATACTCCCAGGACAGGTACAGCACGGGGTTAGGTACAGAGTAAAGCTCCCTCTACACTGTCCCCATCAAACACTCCCAGGACAGGTACAGCACGGGGTGAGATACAGAGTAAAGCTCCCTCGACACTGTCCCCATCAAACACTCCCAGGACAGGTACAGCACGGGGTTAAATACAGAGTAAAGCTCCCTCTACACTGTCCCCATCAAACACTCCCAGGACAGGTACAGCACGGGGTTAGATACAGAGTAAAGCTCCCTCTACACTGTCCCCATCAAACACTCCCAGGATAGGTACAGCACGGGGTTAGATACAGAGTAAAGCTCCCTCTACACTGTCCCCATCAAACACTCCCAGGACAGGTACAGCACGGGGTTAGATACAGAGTAAAGCTCCCTCTACACTGTCCCCATCAAACACACCCAGGACAGGTACAGCACGGGGTTAAATACAGAGTAAAGCTCCCTCTACGCTGTCCCCATCAAACACTCCCAGGACAGGTACAGCACGGGGTTAGATACAGAGTAAAGCTCCCTCTACACTGTCCCCATCAAACACGCCCAGGACAGGTACAGCACGGGGTTAGATACAGAGTAAAGCTCCCTCTACACTGCCCCCATCAAACACTCCCAGGACAGGAACAGCACGGGGTTAGATACAGAGTAAGGCTCCCTCTACAATGTCCCCATCAAACACTCCCAGGACATGTACAGCACGGGGTTAGATACAGAGTAAAGCTCCCTCTACACTGTCCCCATCAAACACTCCCAGGACTGGTACAGCACGGGGTTAGATACAGAGTAAAGCTCCCTCTACACTGTCCCCATCAAACACTCCCAGGACTGGTACAGCACGGGGTTAGATACAGAGTAAAGCTCACTCTACACTGTCCCCATCAAACACTCCCAGGACAGGTACAGCACAGGGTTAGATACAGAGTAAAGCTCCCTCAACACTGTCCCCTCAAACACTCGCAGGACAGGTACAGCACGGGGTTAGATACAGAATAAAGCTCACACTACACTGTCCCCATCAAACACCCCAGGACAGGTACAGCACGGGGTTAGATACAGAGTAAAGCTCACACTACACTGTCCCCATCAACCACTCCCAGGACAGGTACAGCACTGGGTTAGATACAGAGTAAAGCTCCCTCAACACTGTCCCCTCAAACACTCGCAGGACAGGTACAGCACGGGGTTAGATACAGAGTAAAGCTCCCTCTACATTGTCCCCATCAAACACTCCCAGGGCAGGTACAGCACGGGGTTAGATACAGAGTAAAGCTCCCTCTACACTGTCCCCATCAAACACTCCCAGGACAGGTACAGCACGGGGTTAGATACAGAGAAAAGCTCCCTCTACACTGTCCCCATCAAACACTCACAGGACAGGTACAACACGGGGTTAGATACAGAGTAAAGCTCCCTCTACACTGTCCCCATCAAACACTCCCAGAACAGGTACAGCACGGGGTTAGATACAGAGTAAAGCTCCCTCTACACTGTCCCCATCAAACACTCCCAGGACAGGTACAGCACGGGGTTAGATACAGAGTAAAGCTCCCTCTACACTGTCCCCATCAAACACGCCCATGACAGGTACAGCACGGGGTTAGATACAGAGTAAAGCTCCCTCTACACTGTCCCCATCAAACACACCCAGGACAGGTACAGCATGGGGTTAAATACAGAGTAAAGCTCCCTCTACGCTGTTCCCATCAAACACTCCCAGGACAGGTACAGCACGGGGTGAGATGCAGAGTAAAGCTCCCTCTACACTGTCCCCATCCAACACTCCCAGGGCAGGTACAGCACGGCGTTAGATACAGAGTAAAGCTCCCTCGACACTGTCCCCATCAAACACTCCCAGGACAGGTACAGGACGGGGTTAGATACAGAGTAAAGGTCCCTCTACACTGTCCCCATCAAACACTCCCAGGACAGTTACAGCATGGGGTTAGATACAGAGTAAAGCTCCCTCTACACTGTCCCCATCAAACAGTCCCAGGACAGGTACAGCACGGGGTTCGATACAGAGTAAAGCTCCCTCTACACTGTCCCCATCAAACACTCCCAGGACAGGTACAGCACGGGGTTAGATACAGAGTAAAGCTCCCTCTACACTGTCCCCATCAAACACTCCCAGGACAGGTACAGCACAGGGTTAGATACAGAGTAAAGCTCCCTCTACACCGTCCCCATCAAACACGCCCAGGACAGGTACAGCACGGGGTAAGATACAGAGGAAAGCTCCCTCTAAACTGTCCCCATCAAACACTCCCAGGACAGGTACAGCACGGGGTTAGATACAGAGTAAAGCTCCCTCTACACTGTCCCCATCAAACACTCCCAGGACAGGTACAGCACGGGGTTAGATACAGAGTAAAGCTCCCTCTACACTGTCCCCATCAAACATTCCCAGGACAGGTACAGCACGGGGTTAGATACAGAGTAAAGCTCCCTCTACACTGTCCCCATCAAACACGCCCAGGACAGGTACAGCACGGTGTTAGATATAGAGTAAAGCTCCCTCTACACTGTCCCCATCAAACACTCCCAAGACAGGTACAGCACGGGGTTAGATACAGAGTAAAGCTCCCTCTACACTGTCCCCATCAAACACGCCCAGGACAGGTACAGCACGGGGTTAGATACAGAGGAAAGCTCCCTCTAAACTGTCCCCATCAAATACTCCCAGGACAGGTACAGCACGGGGTTAGGTACAGAGTAAAGCTCCCTCTACACTGTCCCCATCAAACACTCCCAGGACAGGTACAGCACGGGGTGAGATACAGAGTAAAGCTCCCTCGACACTGTCCCCATCAAACACTCCCAGGACAGGTACAGCACGGGGTTAAATACAGAGTAAAGCTCCCTCTACACTGTCCCCATCAAACACTCCCAGGACAGGTACAGCACGGGGTTAGATACAGAGTAAAGCTCCCTCTACACTGTCCCCATCAAACACTCCCAGGATAGGTACAGCACGGGGTTAGATACAGAGTAAAGCTCCCTCTACACTGTCCCCATCAAACACTGCCAGAACAGGTACAGCACGGGGTTTGATACAGAGTAAAGCTCCCTCTACACTGTCCCCATCAAACACACCCAGGACAGGTACAGCACGGGGTTAAATACAGAGTAAAGCTCCCTCTACGCTGTCCCCATCAAACACTCCCAGGACAGGTACAGCACGGGGTTAGATACAGAGTAAAGCTCCCTCTACACTGTCCCCATCAAACACGCCCAGGACAGGTACAGCACGGGGTTAGATACAGAGTAAAGCTCCCTCTACACTGCCCCCATCAAACACTCCCAGGACAGGAACAGCACGGGGTTAGATACAGAGTAAGGCTCCCTCTACAATGTCCCCATCAAACACTCCCAGGACATGTACAGCACGGGGTTAGATACAGAGTAAAGCTCCCTCTACACTGTCCCCATCAAACACTCCCAGGACTGGTACAGCACGGGGTTAGATACAGAGTAAAGCTCCCTCTACACTGTCCCCATCAAACACTCCCAGGACTGGTACAGCACGGGGTTAGATACAGAGTAAAGCTCACTCTACACTGTCCCCATCAAACACTCCCAGGACAGGTACAGCACAGGGTTAGATACAGAGTAAAGCTCCCTCAACACTGTCCCCTCAAACACTCGCAGGACAGGTACAGCACGGGGTTAGATACAGAGTAAAGCTCACACTACACTGTCCCCATCAAACACCCCAGGACAGGTACAGCACGGGGTTAGATACAGAGTAAAGCTCACACTACACTGTCCCCATCAACCACTCCCAGGACAGGTACAGCACTGGGTTAGATACAGAGTAAACCTCCCTCAACACTGTCCCCTCAAACACTCGCAGGACAGGTACAGCACGGGGTTAGATACAGAGTAAAGCTCCCTCTACATTGTCCCCATCAAACACTCCCAGGGCAGGTACAGCACGGGGTTAGATACAGAGTAAAGCTCCCTCTACACTGTCCCCATCAAACACTCCCAGGACAGGTACAGCACGGGGTTAGATACAGAGAAAAGCTCCCTCTACACTGTCCCCAACAAACACTCACAGGACAGGTACAACACGGGGTTAGATACAGAGTAAAGCTCCCTCTACACTGTCCCCATCAAACACTCCCAGAACAGGTACAGCACGGGGTTAGATACAGAGTAAAGCTCCCTCTACACTGTCCCCATCAAACACTCCCAGGACAGGTACAGCACGGGGTTAGATACAGAGTAAAGCTCCCTCTACACTGTCCCCATCAAACACGCCCATGACAGGTACAGCACGGGGTTAGATACAGAGTAAAGCTCCCTCTACACTGTCCCCATCAAACACACCCAGGACAGGTACAGCATGGGGTTAAATACAGAGTAAAGCTCCCTCTACGCTGTCCCCATCAAACACTCCCAGGACAGGTACAGCACGGGGTTAGATACAGAGTAAAGCTCCCTCTACACTGTCCCCATCAAACACGCCCAGGACAGGTACAGCACGGGGTTAAATACAGAGTAAAGCTCCCTCTACGCTGTCCCATCAAACACACCCAGGACAGGTACATCACGGGGTTAGATACAGAGTAAAGCTCCCTCTACACTGCCCCCATCAAACACTCCCAGGACAGGTACAGCACGGGGTTAGATATAGAGTAAGGCTCCCTCTACACTGTCCCCATCAAACACTCCCAGGACATGTACAGCACGGGGTTAGATACAGAGTAAAGCTCCCTCTACACTGTCCCCATCAAACACTCCCAGGACTGGTACAGCACGGGGTTAGATACAGAGTAAAGCTCCCTCTACACTGTCCCCATCAAACACTCCCAGGACTGGTACAGCACGGGGTTAGATACAGAGTAAAGCTCACTCTACACTGTCCCCATCAAACACTCCCAAAAAAGGTACAGCACAGGGTTAGATACAGAGTAAAGCTCCCTCAACACTGTCCCCTCAAACACTCGCAGGACAGGTACAGCACGGGGTTAGATACAGAGTAAAGCTCACACTACACTGTCCCCATCAAACACCCCCAGGACAGGTACAGCACGTGGTTAGATACAGAGTAAAGCTCGCACTACACTGTCCCCATCAACCACTCCCAGGACAGGTACAGCACTGGGTTAGATACAGAGTAAAGCTCCCTCAACACTGTCCCCTCAAACACTCGCAGGACAGGTACAGCACGGGGTTAGATACAGAGTAAAGCTCCCTCTACTCTGTCCCCATCAAACACTCCCAGGACAGGTACAGCACGGGGTTAGATACAGAGTAATGCTCCCTCTACACTGTCCCCAACAAACACTCCCAGGACAGGGACAGCGCGGGGTTAGATACAGAGTAAAGCTTCCTCTACACTGTCCCCATCAAACACTCCCAGGACAGGTACAGCACGGGGTTAGATACAGAGTAAAGCTCCCTCTACACTGTCCCCATCAAACACTCCCAGGACAGGTACAGCACGGGGTTAGATACAGAGTAAAGCTCCCTCAACACTGTTCCCATCAAACACTCGCAGGACAGGTACAGCACGGGGTTAGATACAGAGTAAAGCTCACACTACACTGTCCCCATCAAACACTCCCAGGACAGGTACAGCACGGTGTTAGATACAGAGTAAAGCTCCCTCTACACTGTCCCCATCAAACACGCCCAGGACAGGTACAGCACGGGGTTAGATACAGAGGAAAGCTCCCTATAAACTGTCCCCATCAAACACTCCCAGGACAGGTATAGCACGGTGTTAGGTACAGAGTAAAGCTCCCTCTGCACTGTCCCCCTCAAACACACCCAGGACAGATACAGCACGGGGTTAGATACAGAGTAAAGCTCCCTCTACACTGCCCCCATCAAACACTCCCAGGACAGGTACAGCACGGGGTTAGATACAGAGTAAAGCTCCCTCTACACTGTCCCCATCAAACACTCCCAGGACAGGTACAGCACGTGGTTAGATACAGAGTAAAGCTCCCTCTACACCGTCCCCATCAAACACGCCCAGGACAGGTACAGCACGGGGTTAGATACAGAGGAAAGCTCCCTCTAAACTGTCCCCATCAAACACTCCCAGCACAGGTACAGCACGGGGTTAGATACAGAGTAAAGCTCCCTCTACACTGTCCCCATCACCACTCCCAGGACAGGTACAGCACGGGCTTAGATACAGAGTAAAGCTCCCTCTACACTGTCCCCATCAAACACTCCCAGGACAGGTACAGCACGGGGTTAGATACAGAGTAAAGCTCCCTCTACACTGTCCCCATCAAACACGCCCAGGACAGGTACAGCACGGTGTTAGATATAGAGTAAAGCTCCCTCTACACTGTCCCCATCAAACACTCCCAAGACAGGTACAGCACGGGGTTAGATACAGAGTAAAGCTCCCTCTACACTGTCCCCATCAAACACGCCCAGGACAGGTACAGCACGGGGTTAGATACAGAGGAAAGCTCCCTCTAAACTGTCCCCATCAAACACTCCCAGGACAGGTACAGCACGGGGTTAGGTACAGAGTAAAGCTCCCTCTACACTGTCCCCATCAAACACTCCCAGGACAGGTACAGCACGGTGTTAGATACAGAGTAAAGCTCCCTCTACACTGTCCCCATCAAACACTCACAGGGGAGGTACAGCACGGCGTTAGATACAGAGTAAAGCTCCCTCGGCACTGTCCCCATCAAACACTCCCAGGAAAGGTACAGCACGGGGTTAGATACAGAGTAAAGCTCCCTCTACACTGTCCCCATCAAACACTCCCAGGACAGGTACAGCACGGGGTTAGATACAGAGTAAAGCTCCCTCTACACTGTCCCCATCAAACACTCCCAGGACAGGTACAGCACGGGGTTAGATACAGAGTAAAGCTCCCTCTACACTGTCCCCATCAAACACTCCCAGGGCAGGTACAGCACGGGGTTAGATACAGAGTAAAGCTCCCTCTACACTGTCCCCATCAAACACTCCCAGGACAGGTACAGGACGGGGTTAGATACAGAGTAAAGGTCCCTCTACACTGTCCCCATCAAACACTCCCAGGACAGTTACAGCATGGGGTTAGATACAGAGTAAAGCTCCCTCTACACTGTCCCCATCAAACAGTCCCAGGACAGGTACAGCATGGGGTTAGACACAGAGTAAAGCTCACACTACACTGCCCCCATCAACCACTCCCAGGACAGGTACAGCACTGGGTTAGATACAGAGTAAAGCTCCCTCAACACTGTCCCCTCAAACACTCGCAGGACAGGTACAGCACGGGGTTAGATACAGAGTAAAGCTCCCTCTACTCTGTCCCCATCAAACACTCCCAGGACAGGTACAGCACGGGGTTAGATACAGAGTAATGCTCCCTCTACACTGTCCCCAACAAACACTCCCAGGACAGGTACAGCGCGGGGTTAGATACAGAGTAAAGCTTCCTCTACACTGTCCCCATCAAACACTCCCAGGACAGGTACAGCACGGGGTTAGATACAGAGTAAAGCTCCCTCTACACTGTCCCCATCAAACACTCCCAGGACAGGTACAGCACGGGGTTAGATACAGAGTAAAGCTCCCTCAACACTGTTCCCATCAAACACTCGCAGGACAGGTACAGCACGGGGTTAGATACAGAGTAAAGCTCACACTACACTGTCCCCATCAAACACTCCCAGGACAGGTACAGCACGGTGTTAGATACAGAGTAAAGCTCCCTCTACACTGTCCCCATCAAACACGCCCAGGACAGGTACAGCACGGGGTTAGATACAGAGGAAAGCTCCCTCTAAAGTGTCCCCATCAAACACTCCCAGGACAGGTACAGCACGGGGTTAGGTACAGAGTAAAGCTCCCTCTGCACTGTCCCCCTCAAACACACCCAGGACAGATACAGCACGGGGTTAGATACAGAGTAAAGCTCCCTCTACACTGCCCCCATCAAACACTCCCAGGACAGGTACAGCACGGGGTTAGATACAGAGTAAAGCTCCCTCTACACTGTCCCCATCAAACACTCCCAGGACAGGTACAGCACGTGGTTAGATACAGAGTAAAGCTCCCTCTACACCGTCCCCATCAAACACGCCCAGGACAGGTACAGCACGGGGTTAGATACAGAGTAAAGCTCCCTCTACACTGTCCCCATCAAACACTCACAGGGCAGGTACAGCACGGCGTTAGATACAGAGTAAAGCTCCCTCTACACTGTCCCCATCAAACACTCCCAGGACAGGTACAGCACGGGGTTAGATACAGAGTAAAGCTCCCTCTACACTGTCCCCATCAAACACTCCCAGGACAGGTACAGCACGGGGTTAGATACAGAGTAAAGCTCCCTCTACACTGTCCCCATCAAACACGCCCAGGACAGGTACAGCACGGTGTTAGATATAGAGTAAAGCTCCCTCTACACTGTCCCCATCAAACACTCCCAAGACAGGTACAGCACGGGGTTAGATACAGAGTAAAGCTCCCTCTACACTGTCCCCATCAAACACGCCCAGGACAGGTACAGCACGGGGTTAGATACAGAGGAAAGCTCCCTCTAAACTGTCCCCATCAAACACTCCCAGGACAGGTACAGCACGGGGTTAGGTACAGAGTAAAGCTCCCTCTACACTGTCCCCATCAAACACTCCCAGGACAGGTACAGCACGGGGTTAGATACAGAGTAAAGCTCCCTCTACACTGTCCCCATCAAACACTCACAGGGCAGGTACAGCACGGCGTTAGATACAGAGTAAAGCTCCCTCGGCACTGTCCCCATCAAACACTCCCAGGAAAGGTACAGCACGGGGTTAGATACAGAGTAAAGCTCCCTCTACACTGTCCCCATCAAACACTCCCAGGACAGGTACAGCACGGGGTTAGATACAGAGTAAAGCTCCCTCTACACTGTCCCCATCAAACACTCCCAGGACAGGTACAGCACGGGGTTAGATACAGAGTAAAGCTCCCTCTACACTGTCCCCATCAAACACTCCCAGGGCAGGTACAGCACGGGGTTAGATACAGAGTAAAGCTCCCTGTACACTGTCCCCATCAAACACTCCCAGGACAGGTACAGGACGGGGTTAGATACAGAGTAAAGGTCCCTCTACACTGTCCCCATCAAACACTCCCAGGACAGTTACAGCATGGGGTTAGATACAGAGTAAAGCTCCCTCTACACTGTCCCCATCAAACAGTCCCAGGACAGGTACAGCATGGGGTTAGACACAGAGTAAAGCTCACACTACACTGCCCCCATCAACCACTCCCAGGACAGGTACAGCACTGGGTTAGATACAGAGTAAAGCTCCCTCAACACTGTCCCCTCAAACACTCGCAGGACAGGTACAGCACGGGGTTAGATACAGAGTAAAGCTCCCTCTACTCTGTCCCCATCAAACACTCCCAGGACAGGTACAGCACGGGGTTAGATACAGAGTAATGCTCCCTCTACACTGTCCCCAACAAACACTCCCAGGACAGGTACAGCGCGGGGTTAGATACAGAGTAAAGCTTCCTCTACACTGTCCCCATCAAACACTCCCAGGACAGGTACAGCACGGGGTTAGATACAGAGTAAAGCTCCCTCTACACTGTCCCCATCAAACACTCCCAGGACAGGTACAGCACGGGGTTAGATACAGAGTAAAGCTCCCTCAACACTGTTCCCATCAAACACTCGCAGGACAGGTACAGCACGGGGTTAGATACAGAGTAAAGCTCACACTACACTGTCCCCATCAAACACTCCCAGGACAGGTACAGCACGGTGTTAGATACAGAGTAAAGCTCCCTCTACACTGTCCCCATCAAACACGCCCAGGACAGGTACAGCACGGGGTTAGATACAGAGGAAAGCTCCCTCTAAAGTGTCCCCATCAAACACTCCCAGGACAGGTACAGCACGGGGTTAGGTACAGAGTAAAGCTCCCTCTGCACTGTCCCCCTCAAACACACCCAGGACAGATACAGCACGGGGTTAGATACAGAGTAAAGCTCCCTCTACACTGCCCCCATCAAACACTCCCAGGACAGGTACAGCACGGGGTTAGATACAGAGTAAAGCTCCCTCTACACTGTCCCCATCAAACACTCCCAGGACAGGTACAGCACGTGGTTAGATACAGAGTAAAGCTCCCTCTACACCGTCCCCATCAAACACGCCCAGGACAGGTACAGCACGGGGTTAGATACAGAGTAAAGCTCCCTCTACACTGTCCCCATCAAACACTCACAGGGCAGGTACAGCACGGCGTTAGATACAGAGTAAAGCTCACTCGGCACTGACCCCATCAAACACTCCCAGGAAAGGTACAGCACGGGGTTAGATACAGAGTAAAGCTCCCTCTACACTGTCCCCATCAAACACTCCCAGGACAGGTACAGCACGGGGTTAGATACAGAGTAAAGCTCCCTCTACACTGTCCCCATCCAACACTCCCAGGGCAGGTACAGCACGGCGTTAGATACAGAGTAAAGCTCCCTCTACACTGTCCCCATCCAACACTCCCAGGGCAGGTACAGCACGGGGTTAGATACAGAGTAAAGCTCCCTCTACACTGTCCCCATCAAACACTCCCAGGACAGGTACAGGACGGGGTTAGATACAGAGTAAAGGTCCCTCTACACTGTCCCCATCAAACACTCCCAGGACAGTTACAGCATGGGGTTAGATACAGAGTAAAGCTCCCACTACACTGTCCCCATCAAACAGTCCCAGGACAGGTACAGCACGGGGTTAGATACAGAGTAAAGCTCCCTCTACACTGTCCCCATCAAACACTCCCAGGACAGGTACAGCACGAGGTTAGATACAGAGTAAAGCTCCCTCTACACTGTCCCCATCAAACACTCCCAGGACAGGTACAGCACGGGGTGAGATGCAGAGTAAAGCTCCCTCTACACTGTCCCCATCCAACACTCCCAGGGCAGGTACAGCACGGCGTTAGATACAGAGTAAAGCTCCCTCGACACTGTCCCCATCAAACACTCCCAGGACAGGTACAGGACGGGGTTAGATACAGAGTAAAGGTCCCTCTACACTGTCCCCATCAAACACTCCCAGGACAGTTACAGCATGGGGTTAGATACAGAGTAAAGCTCCCTCTACACTGTCCCCATCAAACAGTCCCAGGACAGGTACAGCATGGGGTTAGACACAGAGTAAAGCTCCCTCTACACTGTCCCCATCAACCACTCCCAGGACAGGTACAGCACGGGGTTCGATACAGAGTAAAGCTCCCTCTACACTGTCCCCATCAAACACTCCCAGGACAGGTACAGCACGGGGTTAGATACAGAGTAAAGCTCCCTCTACACTGTCCCCATCAAACACTCCCAGGACAGGTACAGCACAGGGTTAGATACAGAGTAAAGCTCCCTCGACACTGTCCCCATCAAACACTCCCAGGACAGGTACAGCACGGGGTTAGATCCAGAGTAAAGCTCCCTCTACACTGTCCCCATCCATCATTCCCAGGACAGGTACAGCACGGCGTTAGATACAGAGTAAAGCTCCCTCGACACTGTCCCCATCTAACACTCCGAGGACAGGTACAGCACGGGGTTAGATACAGAGTAAAGCTCCCTCTACACTGTCCCCATCAAACACTCCCAGGACAGGTACAGCACGGGGTTAGATACAGAGTAAAGCTCCCTCTACACTGTCCCCATCAAACACTCCCAGGACAGGTACAGCACGGCGTTAGATACAGAGTAAAGCTCCCTCTACACTGTCCCCATCAAACACTCCCAGGACAGGTACAGCACGGGGTTAAATACAGAGTAAAGCTCCCTCTACACTGTCCCCATCAAACACGCCCAGGACAGGTACAGCACGGGGTTAAATACAGAGTAAAGCTCCCTCTACACTGTCCCCATCAAACACTCCCAGGACAGGTACAGCACGGGGTTAGATACAGAGTAAAGCTCCCTCTACACTGTCCCCATCAAACACTCCCAGGACAGGTACAGCACGGGGTTAGATACAGAGTAAAGCTCCCTCTACACTGTCCCCATCAAACACTCCCAGGGCAGGTACAGCACGGGGTTAGATACAGAGTAAAGCTCCCTCTACACTGTCCCCATCAAACACTCCCAGGACAGGTACAGGACGGGGTTAGATACAGAGTAAAGGTCCCTCTACACTGTCCCCATCAAACACTCCCAGGACAGTTACAGCATGGGGTTAGATACAGAGTAAAGCTCCCTCTACACTGTCCCCATCAAACAGTCCCAGGACAGGTACAGCATGGGGTTAGACACAGAGTAAAGCTCACACTACACTGCCCCCATCAACCACTCCTAGGACAGGTACAGCACTGGGTTAGATACAGAGTAAAGCTCCCTCAACACTGTCCCCTCAAACACTCGCAGGACAGGTACAGCACGGGGTTAGATACAGAGTAAAGCTCCCTCTACTCTGTCCCCATCAAACACTCCCAGGACAGGTACAGCACGGGGTTAGATACAGAGTAATGCTCCCTCTACACTGTCCCCAACAAACACTCCCAGGACAGGTACAGCGCGGGGTTAGATACAGAGTAAAGCTTCCTCTACACTGTCCCCATCAAACACTCCCAGGACAGGTACAGCACGGGGTTAGATACAGAGTAAAGCTCCCTCTACACTGTCCCCATCAAACACTCCCAGGACAGGTACAGCACGGGGTTAGATACAGAGTAAAGCTCCCTCAACACTGTTCCCATCAAACACTCGCAGGACAGGTACAGCACGGGGTTAGATACAGAGTAAAGCTCACACTACACTGTCCCCATCAAACACTCCCAGGACAGGTACAGCACGGTGTTAGATACAGAGTAAAGCTCCCTCTACACTGTCCCCATCAAACACGCCCAGGACAGGTACAGCACGGGGTTAGATACAGAGGAAAGCTCCCTCTAAAGTGTCCCCATCAAACACTCCCAGGACAGGTACAGCACGGGGTTAGGTACAGAGTAAAGCTCCCTCTGCACTGTCCCCCTCAAACACACCCAGGACAGATACAGCACGGGGTTAGATACAGAGTAAAGCTCCCTCTACACTGCCCCCATCAAACACTCCCAGGACAGGTACAGCACGGGGTTAGATACAGAGTAAAGCTCCCTCTACACTGTCCCCATCAAACACTCCCAGGACAGGTACAGCACGTGGTTAGATACAGAGTAAAGCTCCCTCTACACCGTCCCCATCAAACACGCCCAGGACAGGTACAGCACGGGGTTAGATACAGAGTAAAGCTCCCTCTACACTGTCCCCATCAAACACTCACAGGGCAGGTACAGCACGGCGTTAGATACAGAGTAAAGCTCACTCGGCACTGACCCCATCAAACACTCCCAGGAAAGGTACAGCACAGGGTTAGATACAGAGTAAAGCTCCCTCTACACTGTCCCCATCAAACACTCCCAGGACAAATACAGCACGGGGTTAGATACAGAGTAAAGCTCCCTCTACACTGTCCCCATCCAACACTCCCAGGGCAGGTACAGCACGGCGTTAGATACAGAGTAAAGCTCCCTCTACACTGTCCCCATCCAACACTCCCAGGGCAGGTACAGCACGGGGTTAGATACAGAGTAAAGCTCCCTCTACACTGTCCCCATCAAACACTCCCAGGACAGGTACAGGACGGGGTTAGATACAGAGTAAAGGTCCCTCTACACTGTCCCCATCAAACACTCCCAGGACAGTTACAGCATGGGGTTAGATACAGAGTAAAGCTCCCTCTACACTGTCCCCATCAAACAGTCCCAGGACAGGTACAGCACGGGGTTAGATACAGAGTAAAGCTCCCTCTACACTGTCCCCATCAAACACTCCCAGGACAGGTACAGCACGAGGTTAGATACAGAGTAAAGCTCCCTCTACACTCTCCCCATCAAACACTCCCAGGACAGGTAAAGCACGGGGTGAGATGCAGAGTAAAGCTCCCTCTACACTGTCCCCATCCAACACTCCCAGGGCAGGTACAGCACGGCGTTAGATACAGAGTAAAGCTCCCTCGACACTGTCCCCATCAAACACTCCCAGGACAGGTACAGGACGGGGTTAGATACAGAGTAAAGGTCCCTCTACACTGTCCCCATCAAACACTCCCAGGACAGTTACAGCATGGGGTTAGATACAGAGTAAAGCTCCCTCTACACTGTCCCCATCAAACAGTCCCAGGACAGGTACAGCATGGGGTTAGACACAGAGTAAAGCTCCCTCTACACTGTCCCCATCAACCACTCCCAGGACAGGTACAGCACGGGGTTCGATACAGAGTAAAGCTCCCTCTACACTGTCCCCATCAAACACTCCCAGGACAGGTACAGCACGGGGTTAGATACAGAGTAAAGCTCCCTCTACACTGTCCCCATCAAACACTCCCAGGACAGGTACAGCACAGGGTTAGATACAGAGTAAAGCTCCCTCGACACTGTCCCCATCAAACACTCCCAGGACAGGTACAGCACGGGGTTAGATCCAGAGTAAAGCTCCCTCTACACTGTCCCCATCCATCATTCCCAGGACAGGTACAGCACGGCGTTAGATACAGAGTAAAGCTCCCTCGACACTGTCCCCATCTAACACTCCGAGGACAGGTACAGCACGGGGTTAGATACAGAGTAAAGCTCCCTCTACACTGTCCCCATCAAACACTCCCAGGACAGGTACAGCACGGGGTTAGATACAGAGTAAAGCTCCCTCTACACTGTCCCCATCAAACACTCCCAGGACAGGTACAGCACGGCGTTAGATACAGAGTAAAGCTCCCTCTACACTGTCCCCATCAAACACTCCCAGGACAGGTACAGCACGGGGTTAAATACAGAGTAAAGCTCCCTCTACACTGTCCCCATCAAACACGCCCAGGACAGGTACAGCACGGGGTTAAATACAGAGTAAAGCTCCCTCTACACTGTCCCCATCAAACACTCCCAAGACAGGTACAGCACGGCGTTAGATACAGAGTAAAGCTCCCTCGGCACTGTCCCCATCAAACACTCCCAGGAAAGGTACAGCACGGGGTTAGATACAGAGTAAAGCTCCCTCTACACTGTCCCCATCAAACACTCCCAGGACAGGTACAGCACGGCGTTAGATACAGAGTAAAGCTCCCTCTACACTGTCCCCATCCAACACTCCTAGGGCAGGTACAGCACGGGGTTAGATACAGAGTAAAGCTCCCTCTACACTGTCCCCATCAAACACTCCCAGGACAGGTACAGGACGGGGTTAGATACAGAGTAAAGGTCCCTCTACACTGTCCCCATCAAACACTCCCAGGACAGTTACAGCATGGGGTTAGATACAGAGTAAAGCTCACACTACACTGTCCCCATCAAACACCCCCAGGACAGGTACAGCACGGGGTTAGATACAGAGAAAAGCTCCCTCTACACTGTCCCCATCAAACACTCCCAGGACAGGTACAGCACGGGGTTAGATACAGAGTAAAGCTCCCTCAACACTGTTCCCATCAAACACTCGCAGGACAGGTACAGCACGGGGTTAGATACAGAGTAAAGCTCACACTACACTGTCCCCATCAAACACTCCCAGGACAGGTACAGCACGGTGTTAGATACAGAGTAAAGCTCCCTCTACACTGTCCCCATCAAACACGCCCAGGAAAGGTACAGCACGGGGTTAGATACAGAGGAAAGCTCCCTCTAAACTGTCCCCATCAAACACTCCCAGGACAGGTACAGCACGGGGTTAGGTACAGAGTAAAGCTCCCTCTGCACTGTCCCCCTCAAACACACCCAGGACAGATACAGCACGGGGTTAGATACAGAGTAAAGCTCCCTCTACACTGCCCCCATCAAACACTCCCAGGACAGGAACAGCACGGGGTTAGATACAGAGTAAAGCTCCCTCTACACTGTCCCCATCAAAACTCCCAGGACAGGTACAGCACGTGGTTAGATACAGAGTAAAGCTCCCTCTACACCGTCCCCATCAAACACGCCCAGGACAGGTACAGCACGGGGTTAGATACAGAGGAAAGCTCCCTCTAAACTGTCCCCATCAAACACTCCCAGGACAGGTACAGCACGGGGTTAGATACAGAGTAAAGCTCCCTCTACACTGTCCCCATCAAACACTCCCAGGACAGGTACAGCACGGGGTTAGATACAGAGTAAAGCTCCCTCTACACTGTCCCCATCAAACATTCCCAGGACAGGTACAGCACGGGGTTAGATACAGAGTAAAGCTCCCTCTACACTGTCCCCATCAAACACGCCCAGGACAGGTACAGCACGGTGTTAGATATAGAGTAAAGCTCCCTCTACACTGTCCCCATCAAACACTCCCAAGACAGGTACAGCACGGGGTTAGATACAGAGTAAAGCTCCCTCTACACTGTCCCCATCAAACACGCCCAGGACAGGTACAGCACGGGGTTAGATACAGAGGAAAGCTCCCTCTAAACTGTCCCCATCAAATACTCCCAGGACAGGTACAGCACGGGGTTAGGTACAGAGTAAAGCTCCCTCTACACTGTCCCCATCAAACACTCCCAGGACAGGTACAGCACGGGGTTAGATACAGAGTAAAGCTCCCTCTACACTGTCCCCATCAAACACTCACAGGGCAGGTACAGCACGGCGTTAGATACAGAGTAAAGCTCCCTCGGCACTGTCCCCTTCAAACACTCCCAGGAAAGGTACAGCACGGGGTTAGATACAGAGTAAAGCTCCCTCTACACTGTCCCCATCAAACACTCCCAGGACAGGTACAGGACGGGGTTAGATACAGAGTAAAGGTCCCTCTACACTGTCCCCATCAAACACTCCCAGGACAGTTACAGCATGGGGTTAGATACAGAGTAAAGCTCCCTCTACACTGTCCCCATCAAACAGTCCCAGGACAGGTACAGCACGGGGTTAGATACAGAGTAAAGCTCCCTCTACACTGTCCCCATCAAACACTCCCAGGACAGGTACAGCACGAGGTTAGATACAGAGTAAAGCTCCCTCTACACTGTCCCCATCAAACACTCCCAGGACAGGTACAGCACGGGGTGAGATGCAGAGTAAAGCTCCCTCTACACTGTCCCCATCCAACACTCCCAGGGCAGGTACAGCACGGCGTTAGATACAGAGTAAAGCTCCCTCGACACTGTCCCCATCAAACGCTCCCAGGACAGGTACAGGACGGGATTAGATACAGAGTAAAGGTCCCTCTACACTGTCCCCATCAAACACTCCCAGGACAGTTACAGCATGGGGTTAGATACAGAGTAAAGCTCCCTCTACACTGTCCCCATCAAACAGTCCCAGGACAGGTACAGCACGGGGTTCGATACAGAGTAAAGCTCCCTCTACACTGTCCCCATCAAACACTCCCAGGACAGGTACAGCACGGGGTTAGATACAGAGTAAAGCTCCCTCTACACTGTCCCCATCAAACACTCCCAGGACAGGTACAGCACGGCGTTAGATACAGAGTAAAGCTCCCTCTACACTGTCCCCATCCAACACTCCTAGGGCAGGTACAGCACGGGGTTAGATACAGAGTAAAGCTCCCTCTACACTGTCCCCATCAAACACTCCCAGGACAGGTACAGGACGGGGTTAGATACAGAGTAAAGGTCCCTCTACACTGTCCCCATCAAACACTCCCAGGACAGTTACAGCATGGGGTTAGATACAGAGTAAAGCTCCCTCTACACTGTCCCCATCAAACAGTCCCAGGACAGGTACAGCATGGGGTTAGACACAGAGTAAAGCTCCCTCGACACTGTCCCCATCTAACACTCCGAGGACAGGTACAGCACGGGGTTAGATACAGAGTAAAGCTCCCTCTACACTGTCCCCATCAAACACTCCCAGGACAGGTACAGCACGGGGTTAGATACAGAGTAAAGCTCCCTCTACACTGTCCCCATCAAACACTCCCAGGACAGGTACAGCACGGCGTTAGATACAGAGTAAAGCTCCCTCTACACTGTCCCCATCAAACACTCCCAGGACAGGTACAGCACGGGGTTAAATACAGAGTAAAGCTCCCTCTACACTGTCCCCATCAAACACGCCCAGGACAGGTACAGCACGGGGTTAAATACAGAGTAAAGCTCCCTCTACACTGTCCCCATCAAACACTCCCAAGACAGGTACAGCACGGCGTTAGATACAGAGTAAAGCTCCCTCGGCACTGTCCCCATCAAACACTCCCAGGAAAGGTACAGCACGGGGTTAGATACAGAGTAAAGCTCCCTCTACACTGTCCCCATCAAACACTCCCAGGACAGGTACAGCACGGCGTTAGATACAGAGTAAAGCTCCCTCTACACTGTCCCCATCCAACACTCCTAGGGCAGGTACAGCACGGGGTTAGATACAGAGTAAAGCTCCCTCTACACTGTCCCCACCAAACACTCCCAGGACAGGTACAGGACGGGGTTAGATACAGAGTAAAGGTCCCTCTACACTGTCCCCATTAAACACTCCCAGGACAGTTACAGCATGGGGTTAGATACAGAGTAAAGCTCACACTACACTGTCCCCATCAAACACCCCCAGGACAGGTACAGCACGGGGTTAGATACAGAGTAAAGCTCCCTCTACACTGTCCCCATCAAACACTCCCAGGACAGGTACAGCACGGGGTTAGATACAGAGTAAAGCTCCCTCAACACTGTTCCCATCAAACACTCGCAGGACAGGTACAGCACGGGGTTAGATACAGAGTAAAGCTCACACTACACTGTCCCCATCAAACACTCCCAGGACAGGTACAGCACGGTGTTAGATACAGAGTAAAGCTCCCTCTACACTGTCCCCATCAAACACGCCCAGGAAAGGTACAGCACGGGGTTAGATACAGAGGAAAGCTCCCTCTAAACTGTCCCCATCAAACACTCCCAGGACAGGTACAGCACGGGGTTAGGTACAGAGTAAAGCTCCCTCTGCACTGTCCCCCTCAAACACACCCAGGACAGATACAGCACGGGGTTAGATACAGAGTAAAGCTCCCTCTACACTGCCCCCATCAAACACTCCCAGGACAGGAACAGCACGGGGTTAGATACAGAGTAAAGCTCCCTCTACACTGTCCCCATCAAAACTCCCAGGACAGGTACAGCACGTGGTTAGATACAGAGTAAAGCTCCCTCTACACCGTCCCCATCAAACACGCCCAGGACAGGTACAGCACGGGGTTAGATACAGAGGAAAGCTCCCTCTAAACTGTCCCCATCAAACACTCCCAGGACAGGTACAGCACGGGGTTAGATACAGAGTAAAGCTCCCTCTACACTGTCCCCATCAAACACTCCCAGGACAGGTACAGCACGGGGTTAGATACAGAGTAAAGCTCCCTCTACACTGTCCCCATCAAACATTCCCAGGACAGGTACAGCACGGGGTTAGATACAGAGTAAAGCTCCCTCTACACTGTCCCCATCAAACACGCCCAGGACAGGTACAGCACGGTGTTAGATATAGAGTAAAGCTCCCTCTACACTGTCCCCATCAAACACTCCCAAGACAGGTACAGCACGGGGTTAGATACAGAGTAAAGCTCCCTCTACACTGTCCCCATCAAACACGCCCAGGACAGGTACAGCACGGGGTTAGATACAGAGGAAAGCTCCCTCTAAACTGTCCCCATCAAATACTCCCAGGACAGATACAGCACGGGGTTAGGTACAGAGTAAAGCTCCCTCTACACTGTCCCCATCAAACACTCCCAGGACAGGTACAGCACGGGGTTAGATACAGAGTAAAGCTCCCTCTACACTGTCCCCATCAAACACTCACAGGGCAGGTACAGCACGGCGTTAGATACAGAGTAAAGCTCCCTCGGCACTGTCCCCTTCAAACACTCCCAGGAAAGGTACAGCACGGGGTTAGATACAGAGTAAAGCTCCCTCTACACTGTCCCCATCAAACACTCCCAGGACAGGTACAGGACGGGGTTAGATACAGAGTAAAGGTCCCTCTACACTGTCCCCATCAAACACTCCCAGGACAGTTACAGCATGGGGTTAGATACAGAGTAAAGCTCCCTCTACACTGTCCCCATCAAACAGTCCCAGGACAGGTACAGCACGGGGTTAGATACAGAGTAAAGCTCCCTCTACACTGTCCCCATCAAACACTCCCAGGACAGGTACAGCACGAGGTTAGATACAGAGTAAAGCTCCCTCTACACTGTCCCCATCAAACACTCCCAGGACAGGTACAGCACGGGGTGAGATGCAGAGTAAAGCTCCCTCTACACTGTCCCCATCCAACACTCCCAGGGCAGGTACAGCACGGCGTTAGATACAGAGTAAAGCTCCCTCGACACTGTCCCCATCAAACACTCCCAGGACAGGTACAGGACGGGGTTAGATACAGAGTAAAGGTCCCTCTACACTGTCCCCATCAAACACTCCCAGGACAGTTACAGCATGGGGTTAGATACAGAGTAAAGCTCCCTCTACACTGTCCCCATCAAACAGTCCCAGGACAGGTACAGCACGGGGTTCGATACAGAGTAAAGCTCCCTCTACACTGTCCCCATCAAACACTCCCAGGACAGGTACAGCACGGGGTTAGATACAGAGTAAAGCTCCCTCTACACTGTCCCCATCAAACACTCCCAGGACAGGTACAGCACGGCGTTAGATACAGAGTAAAGCTCCCTCTACACTGTCCCCATCCAACACTCCTAGGGCAGGTACAGCACGGGGTTAGATACAGAGTAAAGCTCCCTCTACACTGTCCCCATCAAACACTCCCAGGACAGGTACAGGACGGGGTTAGATACAGAGTAAAGGTCCCTCTACACTGTCCCCATCAAACACTCCCAGGACAGTTACAGCATGGGGTTAGATACAGAGTAAAGCTCCCTCTACACTGTCCCCATCAAACAGTCCCAGGACAGGTACAGCATGGGGTTAGACACAGAGTAAAGCTCCCTCAACACTGTCCCCTCAAACACTCGCAGGACAGGAACAGCACGGGGTTAGATACAGAGTAAAGCTCCCTCTACACTGTCCCCATCAAACACTCCCAGGACAGGTACAGCACGAGGTTAGATACAGAGTAAAGCTCCCTCTACACTGTCCCCATCAAACACTCCCAGGACAGGTACAGCACAGGGTTAGATACAGAGTAAAGCTCCCTCAACACTGTCCCCTCAAACACTCGCAGGACAGGTACAGCACGGGGTTAGATACAGAGTAAAGCTCACACTACACTGTCCCCATCAAACACCCCCAGGACAGGTACAGGAAGTGGTTAGATACAGAGTAAAGCTCACACTACACTGTCCCCATCAACCACTCCCAGGACAGGTACAGCACTGGGTTAGATACAGAGTAAAGCTCCCTCAACACTGTCCCCTCAAACACTCGCAGGACAGGTACAGCACGGGGTTAGATACAGAGTAAAGCTCCCTCTACTCTGTCCCCATCAAACACTCCCAGGACAGGTACAGCACGGGGTTAGATACAGAGTAATGCTCCCTCTAAACTGTCCCCAACAAACACTCCCAGGACAGGTACAGCGCGGGGTTAGATACAGAGTAGAGCTTCCTCTACACTGTCCCCAACAAACACTCCCAGGACAGGTACAGCACGGGGTTAGATACAGAGTAAAGCTCCCTCTACACTGTCCCCATCAAACACTCCCAGGACAGGTACAGCACGGGGTTAGATACAGAGTAAAGCTCCCTCAACACTGTTCCCATCAAACACTCGCAGGACAGGTACAGCACGGGGTTAGATACAGAGTAAAGCTCACACTACACTGTCCCCATCAAACACTCCCAGGACAGGTACAGCACGGTGTTAGATACAGAGTAAAGCTCTCTCTACACTGTCCCCATCAAACACGCCCAGGACAGGTACAGCACGGGGTTAGATACAGAGGAAAGCTCCCTCTAAACTGTCCCCATCAAACACTCCCAGGACAGGTACAGCACGGGGTTAGGTACAGAGTAAAGCTCCCTCTGCACTGTCCCCCTCAAACACACCCAGGACAGATACAGCACGGGGTTAGATACAGAGTAAAGCTCCCTCTACACTGCCCCCATCAAACACTCCCAGGACAGGTACAGCACGGGGTTAGATACAGAGTAAAGCTCCCTCTACACTGTCCCCATCAAACACTCCCAGGACAGGTACAGCACGTGGTTAGATACAGAGTAAAGCTCCCTCTACACCGTCCCCATCAAACACGCCCAGGACAGGTACAGCACGGGGTTAGATACAGAGTAAAGCTCCCTCTACACTGTCCCCATCAAACACTCACAGGGCAGGTACAGCACGGCGTTAGATACAGAGTAAAGCTCACTCGGCACTGACCCCATCAAACACTCCCAGGAAAGGTACAGCACGGGGTTAGATACAGAGTAAAGCTCCCTCTACACTGTCCCCATCAAACACTCCCAGGACAGGTACAGCACGGGGTTAGATACAGAGTAAAGCTCCCTCTACACTGTCCCCATCCAACACTCCCAGGGCAGGTACAGCACGGCGTTAGATACAGAGTAAAGCTCCCTCTACACTGTCCCCATCCAACACTCCCAGGGCAGGTACAGCACGGGGTTAGATACAGAGTAAAGCTCCCTCTACACTGTCCCCATCAAACACTCCCAGGACAGGTACAGGACGGGGTTAGATACAGAGTAAAGGTCCCTCTACACTGTCCCCATCAAACACTCCCAGGACAGTTACAGCATGGGGTTAGATACAGAGTAAAGCTCCCTCTACACTGTCCCCATCAAACAGTCCCAGGACAGGTACAGCAAGGGGTTAGATACAGAGTAAAGCTCCCTCTACACTGTCCCCATCAAACACTCCCAGGACAGGTACAGCACGAGGTTAGATACAGAGTAAAGCTCCCTCTACACTGTCCCCATCAAACACTCCCAGGACAGGTACAGCACGGGGTGAGATGCAGAGTAAAGCTCCCTCTACACTGTCCCCATCCAACACTCCCAGGGCAGGTACAGCACGGCGTTAGATACAGAGTAAAGGTCCCTCTACACTGTCCCCATCAAACACTCCCAGGACAGTTACAGCATGGGGTTAGATACAGAGTAAAGCTCCCTCTACACTGTCCCCATCAAACAGTCCCAGGACAGGTACAGCATGGGGTTAGACACAGAGTAAAGCTCCCTCTACACTGTCCCCATCAACCACTCCCAGGAAAGGTACAGCACGGGGTTCGATACAGAGTAAAGCTCCCTCTACACTGTCCCCATCAAACACTCCCAGGACAGGTACAGCACGGGGTTAGATACAGAGTAAAGCTCCCTCTACACTGTACCCATCAAACACTCCCAGGACAGGTACAGCACAGGGTTAGATACAGAGTAAAGCTCCCTCGACACTGTCCCCATCAAACACTCCCAGGACAGGTACAGCACGGGGTTAGATCCAGAGTAAAGCTCCCTCTACACTGTCCCCATCCATCATTCCCAGGACAGGTACAGCACGGCGTTAGATACAGAGTAAAGCTCCCTCGACACTGTCCCCATCTAACACTCCGAGGACAGGTACAGCACGGGGTTAGATACAGAGTAAAGCTCCCTCTACACTGTCCCCATCAAACACTCCCAGGACAGGTACAGCACGGGGTTAGATACAGAGTAAAGCTCCCTCTACACTGTCCCCATCAAACACTCCCAGGACAGGTACAGCACGGCGTTAGATACAGAGTAAAGCTCCCTCTACACTGTCCCCATCAAACACTCCCAGGACAGGTACAGCACGGGGTTAAATACAGAGTAAAGCTCCCTCTACACTGTCCCCATCAAACACGCCCAGGACAGGTACAGCACGGGGTTAAATACAGAGTAAAGCTCCCTCTACACTGTCCCCATCAAACACTCCCAAGACAGGTACAGCACGGCGTTAGATACAGAGTAAAGCTCCCTCGGCACTGTCCCCATCAAACACTCCCAGGAAAGGTACAGCACGGGGTTAGATACAGAGTAAAGCTCCCTCTACACTGTCCCCATCAAACACTCCCAGGACAGGTACAGCACGGCGTTAGATACAGAGTAAAGCTCCCTCTACACTGTCCCCATCCAACACTCCTAGGGCAGGTACAGCACGGGGTTAGATACAGAGTAAAGCTCCCTCTACACTGTCCCCATCAAACACTCCCAGGACAGGTACAGGACGGGGTTAGATACAGAGTAAAGGTCCCTCTACACTGTCCCCATCAAACACTCCCAGGACAGTTACAGCATGGGGTTAGATACAGAGTAAAGCTCACACTACACTGTCCCCATCAAACACCCCCAGGACAGGTACAGCACGGGGTTAGATACAGAGTAAAGCTCCCTCTACACTGTCCCCATCAAACACTCCCAGGACAGGTACAGCACGGGGTTAGATACAGAGTAAAGCTCCCTCAACACTGTTCCCATCAAACACTCGCAGGACAGGTACAGCGCGGGGTTAGATACAGAGTAAAGCTCACACTACACTGTCCCCATCAAACACTCCCAGGACAGGTACAGCACGGTGTTAGATACAGAGTAAAGCTCCCTCTACACTGTCCCCATCAACACGCCCAGGACAGGTACAGCACGGGGTTAGATACAGAGGAAAGCTCCCTCTAAACTGTCCCCATCAAACACTCCCAGGACAGGTACAGCACGGGGTTAGGTACAGAGTAAAGCTCCCTCTGCACTGTCCCCCTCAAACACACCCAGGACAGATACAGCACGGGGTTAGATACAGAGTAAAGCTCCCTCTACACTGCCCCCATCAAACACTCCCAGGACAGGAACAGCACGGGGTTAGATACAGAGTAAAGCTCCCTCTACACTGTCCCCATCAAAACTCCCAGGACAGGTACAGCACGTGGTTAGATACAGAGTAAAGCTCCCTCTACACCGTCCCCATCAAACACGCCCAGGACAGGTACAGCACGGGGTTAGATACAGAGGAAAGCTCCCTCTAAACTGTCCCCATCAAACACTCCCAGGACAGGTACAGCACGGGGTTAGATACAGAGTAAAGCTCCCTCTACACTGTCCCCATCAAACACTCCCAGGACAGGTACAGCACGGGGTTAGATACAGAGTAAAGCTCCCTCTACACTGTCCCCATCAAACATTCCCAGGACAGGTACAGCACGGGGTTAGATACAGAGTAAAGCTCCCTCTACACTGTCCCCATCAAACACGCCCAGGACAGGTACAGCACGGTGTTAGATATAGAGTAAAGCTCCCTCTACACTGTCCCCATCAAACACTCCCAAGACAGGTACAGCACGGGGTTAGATACAGAGTAAAGCTCCCTCTACACTGTCCCCATCAAACACGCCCAGGACAGGTACAGCACGGGGTTAGATACAGAGGAAAGCTCCCTCTAAACTGTCCCCATCAAATACTCCCAGGACAGGTACAGCACGGGGTTAGGTACAGAGTAAAGCTCCCTCTACACTGTCCCCATCAAACACTCCCAGGACAGGTACAGCACGGGGTTAGATACAGAGTAAAGCTCCCTCTACACTGTCCCCATCAAACACTCACAGGGCAGGTACAGCACGGCGTTAGATACAGAGTAAAGCTCCCTCGGCACTGTCCCCTTCAAACACTCCCAGGAAAGGTACAGCACGGGGTTAGATACAGAGTAAAGCTCCCTCTACACTGTCCCCATCAAACACTCCCAGGACAGGTACAGCACGGGGTTAGATACAGAGTAAAGCTCCCTCTACACTGTCCCCATCAAACACTCCCAGGACAGGTACAGCACGAGGTTAGATACAGAGTAAAGCTCCCTCTACACTGTCCCCATCAAACACTCCCAGGACAGGTACAGCACGGGGTGAGATGCAGAGTAAAGCTCCCTCTACACTGTCCCCATCCAACACTCCCAGGGCAGGTACAGCACGGCGTTAGATACAGAGTAAAGCTCCCTCGACACTGTCCCCATCAAACACTCCCAGGACAGGTACAGGACGGGGTTAGATACAGAGTAAAGGTCCCTCTACACTGTCCCCATCAAACACTCCCAGGACAGTTACAGCATGGGGTTAGATACAGAGTAAAGCTCCCTCTACACTGTCCCCATCAAACAGTCCCAGGACAGGTACAGCACGGGGTTCGATACAGAGTAAAGCTCCCTCTACACTGTCCCCATCAAACACTCCCAGGACAGGTACAGCACGGGGTTAGATACAGAGTAAAGCTCCCTCTACACTGTCCCCATCAAACACTCCCAGGACAGGTACAGCACGGCGTTAGATACAGAGTAAAGCTCCCTCTACACTGTCCCCATCCAACACTCCTAGGGCAGGTACAGCACGGGGTTAGATACAGAGTAAAGCTCCCTCTACACTGTCCCCATCAAACACTCCCAGGACAGGTACAGGACGGGGTTAGATACAGAGTAAAGGTCCCTCTACACTGTCCCCATCAAACACTCCCAGGACAGTTACAGCATGGGGTTAGATACAGAGTAAAGCTCCCTCTACACTGTCCCCATCAAACAGTCCCAGGACAGGTACAGCATGGGGTTAGACACAGAGTAAAGCTCCCTCAACACTGTCCCCTCAAACACTCGCAGGACAGGAACAGCACGGGGTTAGATACAGAGTAAAGCTCCCTCTACACTGTCCCCATCAAACACTCCCAGGACAGGTACAGCACGAGGTTAGATACAGAGTAAAGCTCCCTCTACACTGTCCCCATCAAACACTCCCAGGACAGGTACAGCACAGGGTTAGATACAGAGTAAAGCTCCCTCAACACTGTCCCCTCAAACACTCGCAGGACAGGTACAGCACGGGGTTAGATACAGAGTAAAGCTCACACTACACTGTCCCCATCAAACACCCCCAGGACAGGTACAGGAAGTGGTTAGATACAGAGTAAAGCTCACACTACACTGTCCCCATCAACCACTCCCAGGACAGGTACAGCACTGGGTTAGATACAGAGTAAAGCTCCCTCAACACTGTCCCCTCAAACACTCGCAGGACAGGTACAGCACGGGGTTAGATACAGAGTAAAGCTCCCTCTACTCTGTCCCCATCAAACACTCCCAGGACAGGTACAGCACGGGGTTAGATACAGAGTAATGCTCCCTCTAAACTGTCCCCAACAAACACTCCCAGGACAGGTACAGCGCGGGGTTAGATACAGAGTAGAGCTTCCTCTACACTGTCCCCAACAAACACTCCCAGGACAGGTACAGCACGGGGTTAGATACAGAGTAAAGCTCCCTCTACACTGTCCCCATCAAACACTCCCAGGACAGGTACAGCACGGGGTTAGATACAGAGTAAAGCTCCCTCAACACTGTTCCCATCAAACACTCGCAGGACAGGTACAGCACGGGGTTAGATACAGAGTAAAGCTCACACTACACTGTCCCCATCAAACACTCCCAGGACAGGTACAGCACGGTGTTAGATACAGAGTAAAGCTCTCTCTACACTGTCCCCATCAAACACGCCCAGGACAGGTACAGCACGGGGTTAGATACAGAGGAAAGCTCCCTCTAAACTGTCCCCATCAAACACTCCCAGGACAGGTACAGCACGGGGTTAGGTACAGAGTAAAGCTCCCTCTGCACTGTCCCCCTCAAACACACCCAGGACAGATACAGCACGGGGTTAGATACAGAGTAAAGCTCCCTCTACACTGCCCCCATCAAACACTCCCAGGACAGGTACAGCACGGGGTTAGATACAGAGTAAAGCTCCCTCTACACTGTCCCCATCAAACACTCCCAGGACAGGTACAGCACGTGGTTAGATACAGAGTAAAGCTCCCTCTACACCGTCCCCATCAAACACGCCCAGGACAGGTACAGCACGGGGTTAGATACAGAGTAAAGCTCCCTCTACACTGTCCCCATCAAACACTCACAGGGCAGGTACAGCACGGCGTTAGATACAGAGTAAAGCTCACTCGGCACTGACCCCATCAAACACTCCCAGGAAAGGTACAGCACGGGGTTAGATACAGAGTAAAGCTCCCTCTACACTGTCCCCATCAAACACTCCCAGGACAGGTACAGCACGGGGTTAGATACAGAGTAAAGCTCCCTCTACACTGTCCCCATCCAACACTCCCAGGGCAGGTACAGCACGGCGTTAGATACAGAGTAAAGCTCCCTCTACACTGTCCCCATCCAACACTCCCAGGGCAGGTACAGCACGGGGTTAGATACAGAGTAAAGCTCCCTCTACACTGTCCCCATCAAACACTCCCAGGACAGGTACAGGACGGGGTTAGATACAGAGTAAAGGTCCCTCTACACTGTCCCCATCAAACACTCCCAGGACAGTTACAGCATGGGGTTAGATACAGAGTAAAGCTCCCTCTACACTGTCCCCATCAAACAGTCCCAGGACAGGTACAGCAAGGGGTTAGATACAGAGTAAAGCTCCCTCTACACTGTCCCCATCAAACACTCCCAGGACAGGTACAGCACGAGGTTAGATACAGAGTAAAGCTCCCTCTACACTGTCCCCATCAAACACTCCCAGGACAGGTACAGCACGGGGTGAGATGCAGAGTAAAGCTCCCTCTACACTGTCCCCATCCAACACTCCCAGGGCAGGTACAGCACGGCGTTAGATACAGAGTAAAGGTCCCTCTACACTGTCCCCATCAAACACTCCCAGGACAGTTACAGCATGGGGTTAGATACAGAGTAAAGCTCCCTCTACACTGTCCCCATCAAACAGTCCCAGGACAGGTACAGCATGGGGTTAGACACAGAGTAAAGCTCCCTCTACACTGTCCCCATCAACCACTCCCAGGAAAGGTACAGCACGGGGTTCGATACAGAGTAAAGCTCCCTCTACACTGTCCCCATCAAACACTCCCAGGACAGGTACAGCACGGGGTTAGATACAGAGTAAAGCTCCCTCTACACTGTACCCATCAAACACTCCCAGGACAGGTACAGCACAGGGTTAGATACAGAGTAAAGCTCCCTCGACACTGTCCCCATCAAACACTCCCAGGACAGGTACAGCACGGGGTTAGATCCAGAGTAAAGCTCCCTCTACACTGTCCCCATCCATCATTCCCAGGACAGGTACAGCACGGCGTTAGATACAGAGTAAAGCTCCCTCGACACTGTCCCCATCTAACACTCCGAGGACAGGTACAGCACGGGGTTAGATACAGAGTAAAGCTCCCTCTACACTGTCCCCATCAAACACTCCCAGGACAGGTACAGCACGGGGTTAGATACAGAGTAAAGCTCCCTCTACACTGTCCCCATCAAACACTCCCAGGACAGGTACAGCACGGCGTTAGATACAGAGTAAAGCTCCCTCTACACTGTCCCCATCAAACACTCCCAGGACAGGTACAGCACGGGGTTAAATACAGAGTAAAGCTCCCTCTACACTGTCCCCATCAAACACGCCCAGGACAGGTACAGCACGGGGTTAAATACAGAGTAAAGCTCCCTCTACACTGTCCCCATCAAACACTCCCAAGACAGGTACAGCACGGCGTTAGATACAGAGTAAAGCTCCCTCGGCACTGTCCCCATCAAACACTCCCAGGAAAGGTACAGCACGGGGTTAGATACAGAGTAAAGCTCCCTCTACACTGTCCCCATCAAACACTCCCAGGACAGGTACAGCACGGCGTTAGATACAGAGTAAAGCTCCCTCTACACTGTCCCCATCCAACACTCCTAGGGCAGGTACAGCACGGGGTTAGATACAGAGTAAAGCTCCCTCTACACTGTCCCCATCAAACACTCCCAGGACAGGTACAGGACGGGGTTAGATACAGAGTAAAGGTCCCTCTACACTGTCCCCATCAAACACTCCCAGGACAGTTACAGCATGGGGTTAGATACAGAGTAAAGCTCACACTACACTGTCCCCATCAAACACCCCCAGGACAGGTACAGCACGGGGTTAGATACAGAGTAAAGCTCCCTCTACACTGTCCCCATCAAACACTCCCAGGACAGGTACAGCACGGGGTTAGATACAGAGTAAAGCTCCCTCAACACTGTTCCCATCAAACACTCGCAGGACAGGTACAGCGCGGGGTTAGATACAGAGTAAAGCTCACACTACACTGTCCCCATCAAACACTCCCAGGACAGGTACAGCACGGTGTTAGATACAGAGTAAAGCTCCCTCTACACTGTCCCCATCAACACGCCCAGGACAGGTACAGCACGGGGTTAGATACAGAGGAAAGCTCCCTCTAAACTGTCCCCATCAAACACTCCCAGGACAGGTACAGCACGGGGTTAGGTACAGAGTAAAGCTCCCTCTGCACTGTCCCCCTCAAACACACCCAGGACAGATACAGCACGGGGTTAGATACAGAGTAAAGCTCCCTCTACACTGCCCCCATCAAACACTCCCAGGACAGGAACAGCACGGGGTTAGATACAGAGTAAAGCTCCCTCTACACTGTCCCCATCAAAACTCCCAGGACAGGTACAGCACGTGGTTAGATACAGAGTAAAGCTCCCTCTACACCGTCCCCATCAAACACGCCCAGGACAGGTACAGCACGGGGTTAGATACAGAGGAAAGCTCCCTCTAAACTGTCCCCATCAAACACTCCCAGGACAGGTACAGCACGGGGTTAGATACAGAGTAAAGCTCCCTCTACACTGTCCCCATCAAACACTCCCAGGACAGGTACAGCACGGGGTTAGATACAGAGTAAAGCTCCCTCTACACTGTCCCCATCAAACATTCCCAGGACAGGTACAGCACGGGGTTAGATACAGAGTAAAGCTCCCTCTACACTGTCCCCATCAAACACGCCCAGGACAGGTACAGCACGGTGTTAGATATAGAGTAAAGCTCCCTCTACACTGTCCCCATCAAACACTCCCAAGACAGGTACAGCACGGGGTTAGATACAGAGTAAAGCTCCCTCTACACTGTCCCCATCAAACACGCCCAGGACAGGTACAGCACGGGGTTAGATACAGAGGAAAGCTCCCTCTAAACTGTCCCCATCAAATACTCCCAGGACAGGTACAGCACGGGGTTAGGTACAGAGTAAAGCTCCCTCTACACTGTCCCCATCAAACACTCCCAGGACAGGTACAGCACGGGGTTAGATACAGAGTAAAGCTCCCTCTACACTGTCCCCATCAAACACTCACAGGGCAGGTACAGCACGGCGTTAGATACAGAGTAAAGCTCCCTCGGCACTGTCCCCTTCAAACACTCCCAGGAAAGGTACAGCACGGGGTTAGATACAGAGTAAAGCTCCCTCTACACTGTCCCCATCAAACACTCCCAGGACAGGTACAGGACGGGGTTAGATACAGAGTAAAGGTCCCTCTACACTGTCCCCATCAAACACTCCCAGGACAGTTACAGCATGGGGTTAGATACAGAGTAAAGCTCCCTCTACACTGTCCCCATCAAACAGTCCCAGGACAGGTACAGCACGGGGTTAGATACAGAGTAAAGCTCCCTCTACACTGTCCCCATCAAACACTCCCAGGACAGGTACAGCACGAGGTTAGATACAGAGTAAAGCTCCCTCTACACTGTCCCCATCAAACACTCCCAGGACAGGTACAGCACGGGGTGAGATGCAGAGTAAAGCTCCCTCTACACTGTCCCCATCCAACACTCCCAGGGCAGGTACAGCACGGCGTTAGACACAGAGTAAAGCTCCCTCGACACTGTCCCCATCAAACACTCCCAGGACAGGTACAGGACGGGGTTAGATACAGAGTAAAGGTCCCTCTACACTGTCCCCATCAAACACTCCCAGGACAGTTACAGCATGGGGTTAGATACAGAGTAAAGCTCCCTCTACACTGTCCCCATCAAACAGTCCCAGGACAGGTACAGCACGGGGTTCGATACAGAGTAAAGCTCCCTCTACACTGTCCCCATCAAACACTCCCAGGACAGGTACAGCACGGGGTTAGATACAGAGTAAAGCTCCCTCTACACTGTCCCCATCAAACACTCCCAGGACAGGTACAGCACGGCGTTAGATACAGAGTAAAGCTCCCTCTACACTGTCCCCATCCAACACTCCGAGGGCAGGTACAGCACGGGGTTAGATACAGAGTAAAGCTCCCTCTACACTGTCCCCATCAAACACTCCCAGGACAGGTACAGGACGGGGTTAGATACAGAGTAAAGGTCCCTCTACACTGTCCCCATCAAACACTCCCAGGACAGTTACAGCATGGGGTTAGATACAGAGTAAAGCTCCCTCTACACTGTCCCCATCAAACAGTCCCAGGACAGGTACAGCATGGGGTTAGACACAGAGTAAAGCTCCCTCAACACTGTCCCCTCAAACACTCGCAGGACAGGAACAGCACGGGGTTAGATACAGAGTAAAGCTCCCTCTACACTGTCCCCATCAAACACTCCCAGGACAGGTACAGCACGAGGTTAGATACAGAGTAAAGCTCCCTCTACACTGTCCCCATCAAACACTCCCAGGACAGGTACAGCACAGGGTTAGATACAGAGTAAAGCTCCCTCAACACTGTCCCCTCAAACACTCGCAGGACAGGTACAGCACGGGGTTAGATACAGAGTAAAGCTCACACTACACTGTCCCCATCAAACACCCCCAGGACAGGTACAGGAAGTGGTTAGATACAGAGTAAAGCTCACACTCCACTGTCCCCATCAACCACTCCCAGGACAGGTACAGCACTGGGTTAGATACAGAGTAAAGCTCCCTCAACACTGTCCCCTCAAACACTCGCAGGACAGGTACAGCACGGGGTTAGATACAGAGTAAAGCTCCCTCTACTCTGTCCCCATCAAACACTCCCAGGACAGGTACAGCACGGGGTTAGATACAGAGTAATGCTCCCTCTACACTGTCCCCAACAAACACTCCCAGGACAGGTACAGCGCGGGGTTAGATACAGAGTAGAGCTTCCTCTACACTGTCCCCAACAAACACTCCCAGGACAGGTACAGCACGGGGTTAGATACAGAGTAAAGCTCCCTCTACACTGTCCCCATCAAACACTCCCAGGACAGGTACAGCACGGGGTTAGATACAGAGTAAAGCTCCCTCAACACTGTTCCCATCAAACACTCGCAGGACATGTACAGCACGGGGTTAGATACAGAGTAAAGCTCACACTACACTGTCCCCATCAAACACTCCCAGGACAGGTACAGCACGGTGTTAGATACAGAGTAAAGCTCCCTCTACACTGTCCCCATCAAACACGCCCAGGACAGGTACAGCACGGGGTTAGATACAGAGGAAAGCTCCCTCTAAACTGTCCCCATCAAACACTCCCAGGACAGGTACAGCACGGGGTTAGATACAGAGTAAAGCTCCCTCTGCACTGTCCCCCTCAAACACACCCAGGACAGATACAGCACGGGGTTAGATACAGAGTAAAGCTCCCTCTACACTGCCCCCATCAAACACTCCCAGGACAGGTACAGCACGGGGTTAGATACAGAGTAAAGCTCCCTCTACACTGTCCCCATCAAACACTCCCAGGACAGGTACAGCACGTGGTTAGATACAGAGTAAAGCTCCCTCTACACCGTCCCCATCAAACACGCCCAGGACAGGTACAGCACGGGGTTAGATACAGAGGAAAGCTCCCTCTAAACTGTCCCCATCAAACACTCCCAGGACAGGTACAGCACGGGGTTAGATACAGAGTAAAGCTCCCTCTACACTGTCCCCATCAAACACTCCCAGGACAGGTACAGCACGGGGTTAGATACAGAGTAAAGCTCCCTCTACACTGTCCCCATCAAACATTCCCAGGACAGGTACAGCACGGGGTTAGATACAGAGTAAAGCTCCCTCTACACTGTCCCCATCAAACACGCCCAGGACAGGTACAGCACGGTGTTAGATATAGAGTAAAGCTCCCTCTACACTGTCCCCATCAAACACTCCCAAGACAGGTACAGCACGGGGTTAGATACAGAGTAAAGCTCCCTCTACACTGTCCCCATCAAACACGCCCAGGACAGGTACAGCACGGGGTTAGATACAGAGGAAAGCTCCCTCTCAACTGTCCCCATCAAATACTCCCAGGACAGGTACAGCACGGGGTTAGGTACAGAGTAAAGCTCCCTCTACACTGTCCCCATCAAACACTCCCAGGACAGGTACAGCACGGGGTTAGATACAGAGTAAAGCTCCCTCTACACTGTCCCCATCAAACACTCACAGGGCAGGTACAGCACGGCGTTAGATACAGAGTAAAGCTCCCTCGGCACTGTCCCCTTCAAACACTCCCAGGAAAGGTACAGCACGGGGTTAGATACAGAGTAAAGCTCCCTCTACACTGTCCCCATCAAACACTCCCAGGACAGGTACAGCACGGGGTTAGATACAGAGTAAAGCTCCCTCTACACTGTCCCCATCCAACACTCCCAGGGCAGGTACAGCACGGCGTTAGATACAGAGTAAAGCTCCCTCTACACTGTCCCCATCCAACACTCCCAGGGCAGGTACATCACGGGGTTAGATACAGAGTAAAGCTCCCTCTACACTGTCCCCATCAAACACTCCCAGGACAGGTACAGGACGGGGTTAGATACAGAGTAAAGGTCCCTCTACACTGTCCCCATCAAACACTCCCAGGACAGTTACAGCATGGGGTTAGATACAGAGTAAAGCTCCCTCTACACTGTCCCCATCAAACAGTCCCAGGACAGGTACAGCACGGGGTTAGATACAGAGTAAAGCTCCCTCTACACTGTCCCCATCAAACACTCCCAGGACAGGTACAGCACGAGGTTAGATACAGAGTAAAGCTCCCTCTACACTGTCCCCATCAAACACTCCCAGGACAGGTACAGCACGGGGTGAGATGCAGAGTAAAGCTCCCTCTACACTGTCCCCATCCAACACTCCCAGGGCAGGTACAGCACGGCGTTAGATACAGAGTAAAGCTCCCTCGACACTGTCCCCATCAAACACTCCCAGGACAGGTACAGGACGGGGTTCGATACAGAGTAAAGGTCCCTCTACACTGTCCCCATCAAACACTCCCAGGACAGTTACAGCATGGGGTTAGATACAGAGTAAAGCTCCCTCTACACTGTCCCCATCAAACAGTCCCAGGACAGGTACAGCACGGGGTTCGATACAGAGTAAAGCTCCCTCTACACTGTCCCCATCAAACACTCCCAGGACAGGTACAGCACGGGGTTAGATACAGAGTAAAGCTCCCTCTACACTGTCCCCATCAAACACTCCCAGGACAGGTACAGCACAGGGTTAGATACAGAGTAAAGCTCCCTCTACACCGTCCCCATCAAACACGCCCAGGACAGGTACAGCACGGGGTTAGATACAGAGGAAAGCTCCCTCTAAACTGTCCCCATCAAACACTCCCAGGACAGGTACAGCACGGGGTTAGATACAGAGTAAAGCTCCCTCTACACTGTCCCCATCAAACACTCCCAGGACAGGTACAGCACGGGGTTAGATACAGAGTAAAGCTCCCTCTACACTGTCCCCATCAAACATTCCCAGGACAGGTACAGCACGGGGTTAGATACAGAGTAAAGCTCCCTCTACACTGTCCCCATCAAACACGCCCAGGACAGGTACAGCACGGTGTTAGATATAGAGTAAAGCTCCCTCTACACTGTCCCCATCAAACACTCCCAAGACAGGTACAGCACGGGGTTAGATACAGAGTAAAGCTCCCTCTACACTGTCCCCATCAAACACGCCCAGGACAGGTACAGCACGGGGTTAGATACAGAGGAAAGCTCCCTCTAAACTGTCCACATCAAATACTCCCAGGACAGGTACAGCACGGGGTTAGGTACAGAGTAAAGCTCCCTCTACACTGTCCCCATCAAACACTCCCAGGACAGGTACAGCACGGGGTTAGATACAGAGTAAAGCTCCCTCTACACTGTCCCCATCAAACACTCACAGGGCAGGTACAGCACGGCGTTAGATACAGAGTAAAGCTCCCTCGGCACTGTCCCCTTCAAACACTCCCAGGAAAGGTACAGCACGGGGTTAGATACAGAGTAAAGCTCCCTCTACACTGTCCCCATCAAACACTCCCAGGACAGGTACAGCACGGGGTTAGATACAGAGTAAAGCTCCCTCTACACTGTCCCCATCCAACACTCCCAGGGCAGGTACAGCACGGCGTTAGATACAGAGTAAAGCTCCCTCTACACTGTCCCCATCAAACACTCCCAGGACAGGTACAGCACGGGGTTAGATACAGAGTAAAGCTCCCTCTACACTGTCCCCATCCAACACTCCCAGGGCAGGTACATCACGGGGTTAGAAACAGAGTAAAGCTCCCTCTACACTGTCCCCATCAAACACTCCCAGGACAGGTACAGGACGGGGTTAGATACAGAGTAAAGGTCCCTCTACACTGTCCCCATCAAACACTCCCAGGACAGTTACAGCATGGGGTTAGATACAGAGTAAAGCTCCCTCTACACTGTCCCCATCAAACAGTCCCAGGACAGGTACAGCACGGGGTTAGATACAGAGTAAAGCTCCCTCTACACTGTCCCCATCAAACACTCCCAGGACAGGTACAGCACGAGGTTAGATACAGAGTAAAGCTCCCTCTACACTGTCCCCATCAAACACTCCCAGGACAGGTACAGCACGGGGTGAGATGCCGAGTAAAGCTCCCTCTACACTGTCCCCATCCAACACTCCCAGGGCAGGTACAGCACGGCGTTAGATACAGAGTAAAGCTCCCTCGACACTGTCCCCATCAAACACTCCCAGGACAGGTACAGGACGGGGTTAGATACAGAGTAAAGGTCCCTCTACACTGTCCCCATCAAACACTCCCAGGACAGTTACAGCATGGGGTTAGATACAGAGTAAAGCTCCCTCTACACTGTCCCCATCAAACAGTCCCAGGACAGGTACAGCACGGGGTTCGATACAGAGTAAAGCTCCCTCTACACTGTCCCCATCAAACACTCCCAGGACAGGTACAGCACGGGGTTAGATACAGAGTAAAGCTCCCTCTACACTGTCCCCATCCAACACTCCTAGGGCAGGTACAGCACGGGGTTAGATACAGAGTAAAGCTCCCTCTACACTGTCCCCATCAAACACTCCCAGGACAGGTACAGGACGGGGTTAGATACAGAGTAAAGGTCCCTCTACACTGTCCCCATCAAACACTCCCAGGACAGTTACAGAATGGGGTTAGATACAGAGTAAAGCTCCCTCTACACTGTCCCCATCAAACAGTCCCAGGACAGGTACAGCATGGGGTTAGACACAGAGTAAAGCTCCCTCAACACTGTCCCCTCAAACACTCGCAGGACAGGAACAGCACGGGGTTAGATACAGAGTAAAGCTCCCTCTACACTGTCCCCATCAAACACTCCCAGGACAGGTACAGCACGAGGTTAGATACAGAGTAAAGCTCCCTCTACACTGTCCCCATCAAACACTCCCAGGACAGGTACAGCACAGGGTTAGATACAGAGTAAAGCTCCCTCAACACTGTCCCCTCAAACACTCGCAGGACAGGTACAGCACGGGGTTAGATACAGAGTAAAGCTCACACTACACTGTCCCCATCAAACACCCCCAGGACAGGTACAGGAAGTGGTTAGATACAGAGTAAAGCTCACACTACACTGTCCCCATCAACCACTCCCAGGACAGGTACAGCACTGGGTTAGATACAGAGTAAAGCTCCCTCAACACTGTCCCCTCAAACACTCGCAGGACAGGTACAGCATGGGGTTAGATACAGAGTAAAGCTCCCTCTACTCTGTCCCCATCAAACACTCCCAGGACAGGTACAGCACGGGGTTAGATACAGAGTAATGCTCCCTCTACACTGTCCCCAACAAACACTCCCAGGACAGGTACAGCGCGGGGTTAGATACAGAGTAGAGCTTCCTCTACACTGTCCCCAAGAAACACTCCCAGGACAGGTACAGCACGGGGTTAGATACAGAGTAAAGCTCCCTCTACACTGTCCCCATCAAACACTCCCAGGACAGGTACAGCACGGGGTTAGATACAGAGTAAAGCTCCCTCAAAACTGTTCCCATCAAACACTCGCAGGACAGGTACAGCACGGGGTTAGATACAGAGTAAAGCTCACACTACACTGTCCCCATCAAACTCTCCCAGGACAGGTACAGCACGGTGTTAGATACAGAGTAAAGCTCCCTCTACACTGTCCCCATCCAACACTCCCAGGGCAGGTACAGCACGGCGTTAGATACAGAGTAAAGCTCCCTCGACACTGTCCCCATCAAACACTCCCAGGACAGGTACAGGACGGGGTTAGATACAGAGTAAAGGTCCCTCTACACTGTCCCCATCAAACACTCCCAGGACAGTTACAGCATGGGGTTAGATACAGAGTAAAGCTCCCTCTACACTGTCCCCATCAAACAGTCCCAGGACAGGTACAGCACGGGGTTCGATACAGAGTAAAGCTCCCTCTACACTGTCCCCATCAAACACTCCCAGGACAGGTACAGCACGGGGTTAGATACAGAGTAAAGCTCCCTCTACACTGTCCCCATCCAACACTCCTAGGGCAGGTACAGCACGGAGTTAGATACAGAGTAAAGCTCCCTCTACACTGTCCCCATCAAACACTCCCAGGACAGGTACAGGACGGGGTTAGATACAGAGTAAAGGTCCCTCTACACTGTCCCCATCAAACACTCCCAGGACAGTTACAGCATGGGGTTAGATACAGAGTAAAGCTCCCTCTACACTGTCCCCATCAAACAGTCCCAGGACAGGTACAGCATGGGGTTAGACACAGAGTAAAGCTCCCTCAACACTGTCCCCTCAAACACTCGCAGGACAGGAACAGCACGGGGTTAGATACAGAGTAAAGCTCCCTCTACACTGTCCCCATCAAACACTCCCAGGACAGGTACAGCACGAGGTTAGATACAGAGTAAAGCTCCCTCTACACTGTCCCCATCAAACACTCCCAGGACAGGTACAGCACAGGGTTAGATACAGAGTAAAGCTCCCTCAACACTGTCCCCTCAAACACTCGCAGGACAGGTACAGCACGGGGTTAGATACAGAGTAAAGCTCACACTACACTGTCCCCATCAAACACCCCCAGGACAGGTACAGGAAGTGGTTAGATACAGAGTAAAGCTCACACTACACTGTCCCCATCAACCACTCCCAGGACAGGTACAGCACTGGGTTAGATACAGAGTAAAGCTCCCTCAACACTGTCCCCTCAAACACTCGCAGGACAGGTACAGCATGGGGTTAGATACAGAGTAAAGCTCCCTCTACTCTGTCCCCATCAAACACTCCCAGGACAGGTACAGCACGGGGTTAGATACAGAGTAATGCTCCCTCTACACTGTCCCCAACAAACACTCCCAGGACAGGTACAGCGCGGGGTTAGATACAGAGTAGAGCTTCCTCTACACTATCCCCAACAAACACTCCCAGGACAGGTACAGCACGGGGTTAGATACAGAGTAAAGCTCCCTCTACACTGTCCCCATCAAACACTCCCAGGACAGGTACAGCACGGGGTTAGATACAGAGTAAAGCTCCCTCAACACTGTTCCCATCAAACACTCGCAGGACAGGTACAGCACGGGGTTAGATACAGAGTAAAGCTCACACTACACTGTCCCCATCAAACACTCCCAGGACAGGTACAGCACGGTGTTAGATACAGAGTAAAGCTCCCTCTACACTGTCCCCATCAAACACGCCCAGGACAGGTACAGCACGGGGTTAGATACAGAGTAAAGCTCCCTCAACACTGTTCCCATCAAACACTCGCAGGACAGGTACAGCACGGGGTTAGATACAGAGTAAAGCTCACACTACACTGTCCCCATCAAACACTCCCAGGACAGGTACAGCACGGTGTTAGATACAGAGTAAAGCTCCCTCTACACTGTCCCCATCAAACACGCCCAGGACAGGTACAGCACGGGGTTAGATACAGAGGAAAGCTCCCTCTAAACTGTCCCCATCAAACACTCCCAGGACAGGTACAGCACGGGGTTAGGTACAGAGTAAAGCTCCCTCTGCACTGTCCCCCTCAAACACACCCAGGACAGATACAGCACGGGGTTAGATACAGAGTAAAGCTCCCTCTACACTGCCCCCATCAAACACTCCCAGGACAGGTACAGCACGGGGTTAGATACAGAGTAAAGCTCCCTCTACACTGTCCCCATCAAACACTCCCAGGACAGGTACAGCACGTGGTTAGATACAGAGTAAAGCTCCCTCTACACCGTCCCCATCAAACACGCCCAGGACAGGTACAGCACGGGGTTAGATACAGAGGAAAGCTCCCTCTAAACTGTCCCCATCAAACACTCCCAGGACAGGTACAGCACGGGGTTAGATACAGAGTAAAGCTCCCTCTACACTGTCCCCATCAAACACTCCCAGGACAGGTACAGCACGGGGTTAGATACAGAGTAAAGCTCCCTCTACACTGTCCCCATCAAACATTCCCAGGACAGGTACAGCACGGGGTTAGATACAGAGTAAAGCTCCCTCTACACTGTCCCCATCAAACACGCCCAGGACAGGTACAGCACGGTGTTAGATATAGAGTAAAGCTCCCTCTACACTGTCCCCATCAAACACTCCCAAGACAGGTACAGCACGGGGTTAGATACAGAGTAAAGCTCCCTCTACACTGTCCCCATCAAATACTCCCAGGACAGGTACAGCACGGGGTTAGGTACAGAGTAAAGCTCCCTCTACACTGTCCCCATCAAACACTCCCAGGACAGGTACAGCACGGGGTTAGATACAGAGTAAAGCTCCCTCTACACTGTCCCCATCAAACACTCACAGACAGGTACAGCACGGCGTTAGATACAGAGTAAAGCTCCCTCGGCACTGTCCCCTTCAAACACTCGCAGGAAAGGTACAGCACGGGGTTAGATACAGAGTAAAGCTCCCTCTACACTGTCCCCATCAAACACTCCCAGGACAGGTACAGCACGGGGTTAGATACAGAGTAAAGCTCCCTCTACACTGTCCCCATCCAACACTCCCAGGGCAGGTACAGCACGGCGTTAGATACAGAGTAAAGCTCCCTCTACACTGTCCCCATCCAACACTCCCAGGGCAGGTACATCACGGGGTTAGATACAGAGTAAAGCTCCCTCTACACTGTCCCCATCAAACACTCCCAGGACAGGTACAGGACGGGGTTAGATACAGAGTAAAGGTCCCTCTACACTGTCCCCATCAAACACTCCCAGGACAGTTACAGCATGGGGTTAGATACAGAGTAAAGCTCCCTCTACACTGTCCCCATCAAACAGTCCCAGGACAGGTACAGCACGGGGTTAGATACAGAGTAAAGCTCCCTCTACACTGTCCCCATCAAACACTCCCAGGACAGGTACAGCACGAGGTTAGATACAGAGTAAAGCTCCCTCTACACTGTCCCCATCAAACACTCCCAGGACAGGTACAGCACGGGGTGAGATGCAGAGTAAAGCTCCCTCTTCACTGTCCCCATCCAACACTCCCAGGGCAGGTACAGCACGGCGTTAGATACAGAGTAAAGCTCCCTCGACACTGTCCCCATCAAACACTCCCAGGACAGGTACAGGACGGGGTTAGATACAGAGTAAAGGTCCCTCTACACTGTCCCCATCAAACACTCCCAGGACAGTTACAGCATGGGGTTAGATACAGAGTAAAGCTCCCTCTACACTGTCCCCATCAAACAGTCCCAGGACAGGTACAGCACGGGGTTCGATACAGAGTAAAGCTCCCTCTACACTATCCCCACCAACACTCCCAGGACAGGCACAGCACGGGGTTAGATACAGAGTAAAGCTCCCTCTACACTGTCCCCATCAAACACTCCCAGGACAGGTACAGCACGGGGTTAGATACAGAGTAAAGCTCCCTCTACACTGTCCCCATCAAACACTCCCAGGACAGGTACAGCACAGGGTTAGATACAGAGTAAAGCTCCCTCTACACCGTCCCCATCAAACACGCCCAGGACAGGTACAGCACGGGGTAAGATACAGAGGAAAGCTCCCTCTAAACTGTCCCCATCAAACACTCCCAGGACAGGTACAGCACGGGGTTAGATACAGAGTAAAGCTCCCTCTACACTGTCCCCATCAAACACTCCCAGGACAGGTACAGCACGGGGTTAGATACAGAGTAAAGCTCCCTCTACACTGTCCCCATCAAACATTCCCAGGACAGGTACAGCACGGGGTTAGATACAGAGTAAAGCTCCCTCTACACTGTCCCCATCAAACACGCCCAGGACAGGTACAGCACGGTGTTAGATATAGAGTAAAGCTCCCTCTACACTGTCCCCATCAAATACTCCCAAGACAGGTACAGCACGGGGTTAGATACAGAGTAAAGCTCCCTCTACACTGTCCCCATCAAACATTCCCAGGACAGGTACAGCACGGGGTTAGATACAGAGTAAAGCTCCCTCTACACTGTCCCCATCAAACACGCCCAGGACAGGTACAGCACGGTGTTAGATATAGAGTAAAGCTCCCTCTACACTGTCCCCATCAAATACTCCCAAGACAGGTACAGCACGGGGTTAGATACAGAGTAAAGCTCCCTCTACACTGTCCCCATCAAACACGCCCAGGACAGGTACAGCACGGGGTTAGATACAGAGGAAAGCTCCCTCTAAACTGTCCCCATCAAATACTCCCAGGACAGGTACAGCACGGGGTTAGGTACAGAGTAAAGCTCCCTCTACACTGTCCCCATCAAACACTCCCAGGACAGGTACAGCACGGGGTTAGATACAGAGTAAAGCTCCCTCTACACTGTCCCCATCCAACACTCCCAGGGCAGGTACAGCACGGCGTTAGATACAGAGTAAAGCTCCCTCTACACTGTCCCCATCCAACACTCCCAGGGCAGGTACATCACGGGGTTAGATACAGAGTAAAGCTCCCTCTACACTGTCCCCATCAAACACTCCCAGGACAGGTACAGGACGGGGTTAGATACAGAGTAAAGGTCCCTCTACACTGTCCCCATCAAACACTCCCAGGACAGTTACAGCATGGGGTTAGATACAGAGTAAAGCTCCCTCTACACTGTCCCCATCAAACAGTCCCAGGACAGGTACAGCACGGGGTTAGATACAGAGTAAAGCTCCCTCTACACTGTCCCCATCAAACACTCCCAGGACAGGTACAGCACGAGGTTAGATACAGAGTAAAGCTCCCTCTACACTGTCCCCATCAAACACTCCCAGGACAGGTACAGCACGGGGTGAGATGCAGAGTAAAGCTCCCTCTACACTGTCCCCATCCAACACTCCCAGGGCAGGTACAGCACGGCGTTAGATACAGAGTAAAGCTCCCTCGACACTGTCCCCATCAAACACTCCCAGGACAGGTACAGGACGGGGTTAGATACAGAGTAAAGGTCCCTCTACACTGTCCCCATCAAACACTCCCAGGACAGTTACAGCATGGGGTTAGATACAGAGTAAAGCTCCCTCTACACTGTCCCCATCAAACAGTCCCAGGACAGGTACAGCACGGGGTTCGATACAGAGTAAAGCTCCCTCTACACTATCCCCACCAACACTCCCAGGACAGGCACAGCACGGGGTTAGATACAGAGTAAAGCTCCCTCTACACTGTCCCCATCAAACACTCCCAGGACAGGTACAGCACGGGGTTAGATACAGAGTAAAGCTCCCTCTACACTGTCCCCATCAAACACTCCCAGGACAGGTACAGCACAGGGTTAGATACAGAGTAAAGCTCCCTCTACACCGTCCCCATCAAACACGCCCAGGACAGGTACAGCACGGGGTAAGATACAGAGGAAAGCTCCCTCTAAACTGTCCCCATCAAACACTCCCAGGACAGGTACAGCACGGGGTTAGATACAGAGTAAAGCTCCCTCTACACTGTCCCCATCAAACACTCCCAGGACAGGTACAGCACGGGGTTAGATACAGAGTAAAGCTCCCTCTACACTGTCCCCATCAAACATTCCCAGGACAGGTACAGCACGGGGTTAGATACAGAGTAAAGCTCCCTCTACACTGTCCCCATCAAACACGCCCAGGACAGGTACAGCACGGTGTTAGATATAGAGTAAAGCTCCCTCTACACTGTCCCCATCAAATACTCCCAAGACAGGTACAGCACGGGGTTAGATACAGAGTAAAGCTCCCTCTACACTGTCCCCATCAAACATTCCCAGGACAGGTACAGCACGGGGTTAGATACAGAGTAAAGCTCCCTCTACACTGTCCCCATCAAACACGCCCAGGACAGGTACAGCACGGTGTTAGATATAGAGTAAAGCTCCCTCTACACTGTCCCCATCAAATACTCCCAAGACAGGTACAGCACGGGGTTAGATACAGAGTAAAGCTCCCTCTACACTGTCCCCATCAAACACGCCCAGGACAGGTACAGCACGGGGTTAGATACAGAGGAAAGCTCCCTCTAAACTGTCCCCATCAAATACTCCCAGGACAGGTACAGCACGGGGTTAGGTACAGAGTAAAGCTCCCTCTACACTGTCCCCATCAAACACTCCCAGGACAGGTACAGCACGGGGTTAGATACAGAGTAAAGCTCCCTCTACACTGTCCCCATCAAACACTCACAGGGCAGGTACAGCACGGCGTTAGATACAGAGTAAAGCTCCCTCGGCACTGTCCCCTTCAAACACTCCCAGGAAAGGTACAGCACGGGGTTAGATACAGAGTAAAGCTCCCTCTACACTGTCCCCATCAAACACTCCCAGGACAGGTACAGCACGGGGTTAGATACAGAGTAAAGCTCCCTCTACACTGTCCCCATCCAACACTCCCAGGGCAGGTACAGCACGGCGTTAGATACAGAGTAAAGCTCCCTCTACACTGTCCCCATCCAACACTCCCAGGGCAGGTACATCACGGGGTTAGATACAGAGTAAAGCTCCCTCTACACTGTCCCCATCAAACACTCCCAGGACAGGTACAGGACGGGGTTAGATACAGAGTAAAGGTCCCTCTACACTGTCCCCATCAAACACTCCCAGGACAGTTACAGCATGGGGTTAGATACAGAGTAAAGCTCCCTCTACACTGTCCCCATCAAACAGTCCCAGGACAGGTACAGCACGGGGTAAGATACAGAGTAAAGCTCCCTCTACACTGTCCCCATCAAACACTCCCAGGACAGGTACAGCACGAGGTTAGATACAGAGTAAAGCTCCCTCTACACTGTCCCCATCAAACACTCCCAGGACAGGTACAGCACGGGGTGAGATGCAGAGTAATGCTCCCTCTACACTGTCCCCATCCAACACTCCCAGGGCAGGTACAGCACGGCGTTAGATACAGAGTAAAGCTCCCTCGACACTGTCCCCATCAAACACTCCCAGGACAGGTACAGGACGGGGTTAGATACAGAGTAAAGGTCCCTCTACACTGTCCCCATCAAACACTCCCAGGACAGTTACAGCATGGGGTTAGATACAGAGTAAAGCTCCCTCTACACTGTCCCCATCAAACAGTCCCAGGACAGGTACAGCACGGGGTTCGATACAGAGTAAAACTCCCTCTACACTGTCCCCATCAAACACTCCCAGGACAGGTACAGCACGGGGTTAGATACAGAGTAAAGCTCCCTCTACACTGTCCCCATCAAACACTCCCAGGACAGGTACAGCACGGCGTTAGATACAGAGTAAAGCTCCCTCAACACTGTCCCCTCAAACACTCGCAGGACAGGAACAGCACGGGGTTAGATACAGAGTAAAGCACCCTCTACACTGTCCCCATCAAACACTCCCAGGACAGGTACAGCACGAGGTTAGATACAGAGTAAAGCTCCCTCTACACTGTCCCCATCAAACACTCCCAGGACAGGTACAGCACAGGGTTAGATACAGAGTAAAGCTCCCTCAACACTGTCCCCTCAAACACTCGCAGGACAGGTACAGCACGGGGTTAGATACAGAGTAAAGCTCACACTACACTGTCCCCATCAAACACCCCCAGGACAGGTACAGGAAGTGGTTAGATACAGAGTAAAGCTCACACTACACTGTCCCCATCAACCACTCCCAGGACAGGTACAGCACTGGGTTAGATACAGAGTAAAGCTCCCTCAACACTGTCCCCTCAAACACTCGCAGGACAGGTACAGCACGGGGTTAGATACAGACTAAAGCTCCCTCTACTCTGTCCCCATCAAACACTCCCAGGACAGGTACAGCACGGGGTTAGATACAGAGTAAAGCTCCCTCAACACTGTTCCCATCAAACACTCGCAGGACAGGTACAGCACGGGGTTAGATACAGAGTAAAGCTCACACTACACTGTCCCCATCAAACACTCCCAGGACAGGTACAGCACGGTGTTAGATACAGAGTAAAGCTCCCTCTACACTGTCCCCATCAAACACGCCCAGGACAGGTACAGCACGGGGTTAGATACAGAGGAAAGCTCCCTCTAAACTGTCCCCATCAAACACTCCCAGGACAGGTACAGCACGGGGTTAGGTACAGAGTAAAGCTCCCTCTGCACTGTCCCCCTCAAACACACCCAGGACAGATACAGCACGGGGTTAGATACAGAGTAAAGCTCCCTCTACACTGTCCCCATCAAACACTCCCAGGACAGGTACAGCACGTGGTTAGATACAGAGTAAAGCTCCCTCTACACCGTCCCCATCAAACACGCCCAGGACAGGTACAGCACGGGGTTAGATACAGAGGAAAGCTCCCTCTAAACTGTCCCCATCAAACACTCCCAGGACAGGTACAGCACGGGGTTAGATACAGAGTAAAGCTCCCTCTACACTGTCCCCATCAAACACTCCCAGGACAGGTACAGCACGGGGTTAGATACAGAGTAAAGCTCCCTCTACACTGTCCCCATCAAACACTCACAGGGCAGGTACAGCACGGCGTTAGATACAGAGTAAAGCTCCCTCGGCACTGTCCCCTTCAAACACTCCCAGGAAAGGTACAGCACGGGGTTAGATACAGAGTAAAGCTCCCTCTACACTGTCCCCATCAAACACTCCCAGGACAGGTACAGCACGGGGTTAGATACAGAGTAAAGCTCCCTCTACACTGTCCCCATCCAACACTCCCAGGGCAGGTACAGCACGGCGTTAGATACAGAGTAAAGCACCCTCTACACTGTCCCCATCCAACACTCCCAGGGCAGGTACATCACGGGGTTAGATACAGAGTAAAGCTCCCTCTACACTGTCCCCATCAAACACTCCCAGGACAGGTACAGGACGGGGTTAGATACAGAGTAAAGGTCCCTCTACACCGTCCCCATCAAACACGCCCAGGACAGGTACAGCACGGGGTTAGATACAGAGGAAAGCTCCCTCTAAACTGTCCCCATCAAACACTCCCAGGACAGGTACAGCACGGGGTTAGATACAGAGTAAAGCTCCCTCTACACTGTCCCCATCAAACACTCCCAGGACAGGTACAGCACGGGGTTAGATACAGAGTAAAGCTCCCTCTACACTGTCCCCATCAAACATTCCCAGGACAGGTACAGCACGGGGTTAGATACAGAGTAAAGCTCCCTCTACACTGTCCCCATCAAACACGCCCAGGACAGGTACAGCACGGTGTTAGATATAGAGTAAAGCTCCCTCTACACTGTCCCCATCAAACACTCCGAAGACAGGTACAGCACGGGGTTAGATACAGAGTAAAGCTCCCTCTACACTGTCCCCATCAAACACGCCCAGGACAGGTACAGCACGGGGTTAGATACAGAGGAAAGCTCCCTCTAAACTGTCCCCATCAAATACTCCCAGGACAGGTACAGCACGGGGTTAGGTACAGAGTAAAGCTCCCTCTACACTGTCCCCATCAAACACTCCCAGGACAGGTACAGCACGGGGTTAGATACAGAGTAAAGCTCCCTCGGCACTGTCCCCTTCAAACACTCCCAGGAAAGGTACAGCACGGGGTTAGATACAGAGTAAAGCTCCCTCTACACTGTCCCCATCAAACACTCCCAGGACAGGTACAGCACGGGGTTAGATACAGAGTAAAGCTCCCTCTACACTGTCCCCATCCAACACTCCCAGGGCAGGTACAGCACGGCGTTAGATACAGAGTAAAACTCCCTCTACACTGTCCCCATCCAACACTCCCAGGGCAGGTACATCACGGGGTTAGATACAGAGTAAAGCTCCCTCTACACTGTCCCCATCAAACACTCCCAGGACAGGTACAGGACGGGGTTAGATACAGAGTAAAGGTCCCTCTACACTGTCCCCATCAAACACCCCCAGGACAGGTACAGGAAGTGGTTAGATACAGAGTAAAGCTCACACTACACTGTCCCCATCAACCACTCCCAGGACAGGTACAGCACTGGGTTAGATACAGAGTAAAGCTCCCTCAACACTGTCCCCTCAAACACTCGCAGGACAGGTACAGCACGGGGTTAGATACAGACTAAAGCTCCCTCTACTCTGTCCCCATCAAACACTCCCAGGACAGGTACAGCACGGGGTTAGATACAGAGTAAAGCTCCCTCAACACTGTTCCCATCAAACACTCGCAGGACAGGTACAGCACGGGGTTAGATACAGAGTAAAGCTCACACTACACTGTCCCCATCAAACACTCCCAGGACAGGTACAGCACGGTGTTAGATACAGAGTAAAGCTCCCTCTACACTGTCCCCATCAAACACGCCCAGGACAGGTACAGCACGGGGTTAGATACAGAGGAAAGCTCCCTCTAAACTGTCCCCATCAAACACTCCCAGGACAGGTACAGCACGGGGTTAGGTACAGAGTAAAGCTCCCTCTGCACTGTCCCCCTCAAACACACCCAGGACAGATACAGCACGGGGTTAGATACAGAGTAAAGCTCCCTCTACACTGTCCCCATCAAACACTCCCAGGACAGGTACAGCACGTGGTTAGATACAGAGTAAAGCTCCCTCTACACCGTCCCCATCAAACACGCCCAGGACAGGTACAGCACGGGGTTAGATACAGAGGAAAGCTCCCTCTAAACTGTCCCCATCAAACACTCCCAGGACAGGTACAGCACGGGGTTAGATACAGAGTAAAGCTCCCTCTACACTGTCCCCATCAAACACTCCCAGGACAGGTACAGCACGGGGTTAGATACAGAGTAAAGCTCCCTCTACACTGTCCCCATCAAACACTCACAGGGCAGGTACAGCACGGCGTTAGATACAGAGTAAAGCTCCCTCGGCACTGTCCCCTTCAAACACTCCCAGGAAAGGTACAGCACGGGGTTAGATACAGAGTAAAGCTCCCTCTACACTGTCCCCATCAAACACTCCCAGGACAGGTACAGCACGGGGTTAGATACAGAGTAAAGCTCCCTCTACACTGTCCCCATCCAACACTCCCAGGGCAGGTACAGCACGGCGTTAGATACAGAGTAAAGCACCCTCTACACTGTCCCCATCCAACACTCCCAGGGCAGGTACATCACGGGGTTAGATACAGAGTAAAGCTCCCTCTACACTGTCCCCATCAAACACTCCCAGGACAGGTACAGGACGGGGTTAGATACAGAGTAAAGGTCCCTCTACACCGTCCCCATCAAACACGCCCAGGACAGGTACAGCACGGGGTTAGATACAGAGGAAAGCTCCCTCTAAACTGTCCCCATCAAACACTCCCAGGACAGGTACAGCACGGGGTTAGATACAGAGTAAAGCTCCCTCTACACTGTCCCCATCAAACACTCCCAGGACAGGTACAGCACGGGGTTAGATACAGAGTAAAGCTCCCTCTACACTGTCCCCATCAAACATTCCCAGGACAGGTACAGCACGGGGTTAGATACAGAGTAAAGCTCCCTCTACACTGTCCCCATCAAACACGCCCAGGACAGGTACAGCACGGTGTTAGATATAGAGTAAAGCTCCCTCTACACTGTCCCCATCAAACACTCCGAAGACAGGTACAGCACGGGGTTAGATACAGAGTAAAGCTCCCTCTACACTGTCCCCATCAAACACGCCCAGGACAGGTACAGCACGGGGTTAGATACAGAGGAAAGCTCCCTCTAAACTGTCCCCATCAAATACTCCCAGGACAGGTACAGCACGGGGTTAGGTACAGAGTAAAGCTGCCTCTACACTGTCCCCATCAAACACTCCCAGGACAGGTACAGCACGGGGTTAGATACAGAGTAAAGCTCCCTCGGCACTGTCCCCTTCAAACACTCCCAGGAAAGGTACAGCACGGGGTTAGATACAGAGTAAAGCTCCCTCTACACTGTCCCCATCAAACACTCCCAGGACAGGTACAGCACGGGGTTAGATACAGAGTAAAGCTCCCTCTACACTGTCCCCATCCAACACTCCCAGGGCAGGTACAGCACGGCGTTAGATACAGAGTAAAACTCCCTCTACACTGTCCCCATCCAACACTCCCAGGGCAGGTACATCACGGGGTTAGATACAGAGTAAAGCTCCCTCTACACTGTCCCCATCAAACACTCCCAGGACAGGTACAGGACGGGGTTAGATACAGAGTAAAGGTCCCTCTACACTGTCCCCATCAAACACTCCCAGGACAGTTACAGCACGGGGTTCGATACAGAGTAAAGCTCCCTCTACACTGTCCCCATCAAACACTCCCAGGACAGGTACAGCACGGGGTTAGATACAGAGTAAAGCTCCCTCTACACTGTCCCCATCAAACACTCCCAGGACAGGTACAGCACGGCGTTAGATACAGAGTAAAGCTCCCTCTACACTGTCCCCATCCAACACTCCTAGGGCAGGTACAGCACGGGGTTAGATACAGAGTAAAGCTCCCTCTACACTGTCCCCATCAAACACTCCCAGGACAGGTACAGGACGGGGTTAGATACAGAGTAAAGGTCTCTCTACACTGTCCCCATCAAACACTCCCAGGACAGTTACAGCATGGGGTTAGATACAGAGTAAAGCTCCCTCTACACTGTCCCCATCAAACAGTCCCAGGACAGGTACAGCATGGGGTTAGACACAGAGTAAAGCTCCCTCAACACTGTCCCCTCAAACACTCGCAGGACAGGAACAGCACGGGGTTAGATACAGAGTAAAGCTCCCTCTACACTGTCCCCATCAAACACTCCCAGGACAGGTACAGCACGAGGTTAGATACAGAGTAAAGCTCCCTCTACACTGTCCCCATCAAACACTCCCAGGACAGGTACAGCACAGGGTTAGATACAGAGTAAATCTCCCTCAACACTGTCCCCTCAAACACTCGCAGGACAGGTACAGCACGGGGTTAGATACAGAGTAAAGCTCACACTACACTGTCCCCATCAAACACCCCCAGGACAGGTACAGGAAGTGGTTAGATACAGAGTAAAGCTCACACTACACTGTCCCCATCAACCACTCCCAGGACAGGTACAGCACTGGGTTAGATACAGAGTAAAGCTCCCTCAACACTGTCCCCTCAAACACTCGCAGGACAGGTACAGTACGGGGTTAGATACAGAGTAAAGCTCCCTCTACTCTGTCCCCATCAAACACTCCCAGGACAGGTACAGCACGGGGTTAGATACAGAGTAATGCTCCCTCTACACTGTCCCCAACAAACACTCCCAGGACAGGTACAGCGCGGGGTTAGATACAGAGTAGAGCTTCCTCTACACTGTCCCCAACAAACACTCCCAGGACAGGTACAGCACGGGGTTAGATACAGAGTAAAGCTCCCTCTACACTGTCCCCATCAAACACTCCCAGGACAGGTACAGCACGGGGTTAGATACAGAGTAAAGCTCCCTCAACACTGTTCCCATCAAACACTCGCAGGACAGGTACAGCACGGGGTTAGATACAGAGTAAAGCTCACACTACACTGTCCCCATCAAACACTCCCAGGACAGGTACAGCACGGTGTTAGATACAGAGTAAAGCTCCCTCTACACTGTCCCCATCAAACACGCCCAGGACAGGTACAGCACGGGGTTAGATACAGAGGAAAGCTCCCTCTAAACTGTCCCCATCAAATACTCCCAGGACAGGTACAGCACGGGGTTAGGTACAGAGTAAAGCTCCCTCTACACTGTCCCCATCAAACACTCCCAGGACAGGTACAGCACGGGGTTAGATACAGAGTAAAGCTCCCTCTACACTGTCCCCATCAAACACTCACAGGGCAGGTACAGCACGGCGTTAGATACAGAGTAAAGCTCCCTCGGCACTGTCCCCTTCAAACACTCCCAGGAAAGGTACAGCACGGGGTTAGATACAGAGTAAAGCTCCCTCTACACTGTCCCCATCAAACACTCCCAGGACAGGTACAGCACGGGGTTAGATACAGAGTAAAGCTCCCTCTACACTGTCCCCATCCAACACTCCCAGGGCAGGTACAGCACGGCGTTAGATACAGAGTAAAGCTCCCTCTACACTGTCCCCATCAAACACTCCCAGGACAGGTACAGCACGGGGTTAGATACAGAGTAAAGCTCCCTCTACACTGTCCCCATCCAACACTCCCAGGGCAGGTACATCACGGGGTTAGATACAGAGTAAAGCTCCCTCTACACTGTCCCCATCAAACACTCCCAGGACAGGTACAGGACGGGGTTAGATACAGAGTAAAGGTCCCTCTACACTGTCCCCATCAAACACTCCCAGGACAGTTACAGCATGGGGTTAGATACAGAGTAAAGCTCCCTCTACACTGTCCCCATCAAACAGTCCCAGGACAGGTACAGCACGGGGTTAGATACAGAGTAAAGCTCCCTCTACACTGTCCCCATCAAACACTCCCAGGACAGGTACAGCACGAGGTTAGATACAGAGTAAAGCTCCCTCTACACTGTCCCCATCAAACACTCCCAGGACAGGTACAGCACGGGGTGAGATGCAGAGTAAAGCTCCCTCTACACTGTCCCCATCCAACACTCCCAGGGCAGGTACAGCACGGCGTTAGATACAGAGTAAAGCTCCCTCGACACTGTCCCCATCAAACACTCCCAGGACAGGTACAGGACGGGGATAGATACAGAGTAAAGGTCCCTCTACACTGTCCCCATCAAACACTCCCAGGACAGTTACAGCATGGGGTTAGATACAGAGTAAAGCTCCCTCTACACTGTCCCCATCAAACAGTCCCAGGACAGGTACAGCACGGGGTTCGATACAGAGTAAAGCTCCCTCTACACTGTCCCCATCAAACACTCCCAGGACAGGTACAGCACGGGGTTAGATACAGAGTAACGCTCCCTCTACACTGTCCCCATCCAACACTCCTAGGGCAGGTACAGCACGGGGTTAGATACACAGTAAAGCTCCCTCTACACTGTCCCCATCAAACACTCCCAGGACAGGTACAGGACGGGGTTAGATACAGAGTAAAGGTCCCTCTACACTGTCCCCATCAAACACTCCCAGGACAGTTACAGCATGGGGTTAGATACAGAGTAAAGCTCCCTCTACACTGTCCCCATCAAACAGTCCCAGGACAGGTACAGCATGGGGTTAGACACAGAGTAAAGCTCCCTCAACACTGTCCCCTCAAACACTCGCAGGACAGGAACAGCACGGGGTTAGATACAGAGTAAAGCTCCCTCTACACTGTCCCCATCAAACACTCCCAGGACAGGTACAGCACGAGGTTAGATACAGAGTAAAGCTCCCTCTACACTGTCCCCATCAAACAGTCCCAGGACAGGTACAGCACAGGGTTAGATACAGAGTAAAGCTCCCTCAACACTGTCCCCTCAAACACTCGCAGGACAGGTACAGCACGGGGTTAGATACAGAGTAAAGCTCACACTACACTGTCCCCATCAAACACCCCCAGGACAGGTACAGGAAGTGGTTAGATACAGAGTAAAGCTCACACTACACTGTCCCCATCAACCACTCCCAGGACAGGTACAGCACTGGGTTAGATACAGAGTAAAGCTCCCTCAACACTGTCCCCTCAAACACTCGCAGGACAGGTACAGCATGGGGTTAGATACAGAGTAAAGCTCCCTCTACTCTGTCCCCATCAAACACTCCCAGGACAGGTACAGCACGGGGTTAGATACAGAGTAATGCTCCCTCTACACTGTCCCCAACAAACACTCCCAGGACAGGTACAGCGCGGGGTTAGATACAGAGTAGAGCTTCCTCTACACTGTCCCCAACAAACACTCCCAGGACAGGTACAGCACGGGGTTAGATACAGAGTAAAGCTCCCTCTACACTGTCCCCATCAAACACTCCCAGGACAGGTACAGCACGGGGTTAGATACAGAGTAAAGCTCCCTCAACACTGTTCCCATCAAACACTCGCAGGACAGGTACAGCACGGGGTTAGATACAGAGTAAAGCTCACACTACACTGTCCCCATCAAACACTCCCAGGACAGGTACATCACGGTGTTAGATACAGAGTAAAGCTCCCTCTACACTGTCCCCATCCAACACTCCCAGGGCAGGTACAGCACGGCGTTAGATACAGAGTAAAGCTCCCTCGACACTGTCCCCATCAAACACTCCCAGGACAGGTACAGGACGGGGTTAGATACAGAGTAAAGGTCCCTCTACACTGTCCCCATCAAACACTCCCAGGACAGTTACAGCATGGGGTTAGATACAGAGTAAAGCTCCCTCTACACTGTCCCCATCAAACAGTCCCAGGACAGGTACAGCACGGGGTTCGATACTGTCCCCATCAAACACTCCCAGGACAGGTACAGCACGGGGTTAGATACAGAGTAAAGCTCCCTCTACACTGTCCCCATCCAACACTCCTAGGGCAGGTACAGCACGGGGTTAGATACAGAGTAAAGCTCTCTCTACACTGTCCCCATCAAACACTCCCAGGACAGGTACAGGACGGGGTTAGATACAGAGTAAAGGTCCCTCTACACTGTCCCCATCAAACACTCCCAGGACAGTTACAGCATGGGGTTAGATACAGAGTAAAGCTCCCTCTACACTGTCCCCATCAAACAGTCCCAGGACAGGTACAGCATGGGGTTAGACACAGAGTAAAGCTCCCTCAACACTGTCCCCTCAAACACTCGCAGGACAGGAACAGCACGGGGTTAGATACAGAGTAAAGCTCCCTCTACACTGTCCCCATCAAACACTCCCAGGACAGGTACAGCACGAGGTTAGATACAGAGTAAAGCTCCCTCTACACTGTCCCCATCAAACACTCCCAGGACAGGTACAGCACAGGGTTAGATACAGAGTAAAGCTCACTCAACACTGTCCCCTCAAACACTCGCAGGACAGGTACAGCACGGGGTTAGATACAGAGTAAAGCTCACACTACACTGTCCCCATCAAACACCCCCAGGACAGGTACAGGAAGTGGTTAGATACAGAGTAAAGCTCACACTACACTGTCCCCATCAACCACTCCCAGGACAGGTACAGCACTGGGTTAGATACAGAGTAAAGCTCCCTCAACACTGTCCCCTCAAACACTCGCAGGACAGGTACAGCATGGGGTTAGATACAGAGTAAAGCTCCCTCTACTCTGTCCCCATCAAACACTCCCAGGACAGGTACAGCACGGGGTTAGATACAGAGTAATGCTCCCTCTACACTGTCCCCAACAAACACTCCCAGGACAGGTACAGCGCGGGGTTAGATACAGAGTAGAGCTTCCTCTACACTGTCCCCAACAAACACTCCCAGGACAGGTACAGCACGGGGTTAGATACAGAGTAAAGCTCCCTCTACACTGTCCCCATCAAACACTCCCAGGACAGGTACAGCACGGGGTTAGATACAGAGTAAAGCTCCCTCAACACTGTTCCCATCAAACACTCGCAGGACAGGTACAGCACGGGGTTAGATACAGAGTAAAGCTCACACTACACTGTCCCCATCAAACACTCCCAGGACAGGTACAGCACGGTGTTAGATACAGAGTAAAGCTCCCTCTACACTGTCCCCATCAAACACGCCCAGGACAGGTACAGCACGGGGTTAGATACAGAGTAAAGCTCCCTCAACACTGTTCCCATCAAACACTCGCAGGACAGGTACAGCACGGGGTTAGATACAGAGTAAAGCTCACACTACACTGTCCCCATCAAACACTCCCAGGACAGGTACAGCACGGTGTTAGATACAGAGTAAAGCTCCCTCTACACTGTCCCCATCAAACACGCCCAGGACAGGTACAGCACGGGGTTAGATACAGAGGAAAGCTCCCTCTAAACTGTCCCCATCAAACACTCCCAGGACAGGTACAGCACGGGGTTAGGTACAGAGTAAAGCTCCCTCTGCACTGTCCCCCTCAAACACACCCAGGACAGATACAGCACGGGGTTAGATACAGAGTAAAGCTCCCTCTACACTGCCCCCATCAAACACTCCCAGGACAGGTACAGCACGGGGTTAGATACAGAGTAAAGCTCCCTCTACACTGTCCCCATCAAACACTCCCAGGACAGGTACAGCACGTGGTTAGATACAGAGTAAAGCTCCCTCTACACCGTCCCCATCAAACACGCCCAGGACAGGTACAGCACGGGGTTAGATACAGAGGAAAGCTCCCTCTAAACTGTCCCCACCAAACACTCCCAGGACAGGTACAGCACGGGGTTAGATACAGAGTAAAGCTCCCTCTACACTGTCCCCATCAAACACTCCCAGGACAGGTACAGCACGGGGTTAGATACAGAGTAAAGCTCCCTCTACACTGTCCCCATCAAACATTCCCAGGACAGGTACAGCACGGGGTTAGATACAGAGTAAAGCTCCCTCTACACTGTCCCCATCAAACACGCCCAGGACAGGTACAGCACGGTGTTAGATATAGAGTAAAGCTCCCTCTACACTGTCCCCATCAAACACTCCCAAGACAGGTACAGCACGGGGTTAGATACAGAGTAAAGCTCCCTCTAAACTGTCCCCATCAAACACGCCCAGGACAGGTACAGCACGGTGTTAGATATAGAGTAAAGCTCCCTCTACACTGTCCCCATCAAACACTCCCAGGACAGGTACAGCACGGGGTTAGATACAGAGTAAAGCTCCCTCTCAACTGTCCCCATCAAATACTCCCAGGACAGGTACAGCACGGGGTTAGGTACAGAGTAAAGCTCCCTCTACACTGTCCCCATCAAACACTCCCAGGACAGGTACAGCACGGGGTTAGATACAGAGTAAAGCTCCCTCTACACTGTCCCCATCAAACACTCACAGACAGGTACAGCACGGCGTTAGATACAGAGTAAAGCTCCCTCGGCACTGTCCCCTTCAAACACTCGCAGGAAAGGTACAGCACGGGGTTAGATACAGAGTAAAGCTCCCTCTACACTGTCCCCATCAAACACTCCCAGGACAGGTACAGCACGGGGTTAGATACAGAGTAAAGCTCCCTCTACACTGTCCCCATCCAACACTCCCAGGGCAGGTACAGCACGGCGTTAGATACAGAGTAAAGCTCCCTCTACACTGTCCCCATCCAACACTCCCAGGGCAGGTACATCACGGGGTTAGATACAGAGTAAAGCTCCCTCTACACTGTCCCCATCAAACACTCCCAGGACAGGTACAGGACGGGGTTAGATACAGAGTAAAGGTCCCTCTACACTGTCCCCATCAAACACTCCCAGGACAGTTACAGCATGGGGTTAGATACAGAGTAAAGCTCCCTCTACACTGTCCCCATCAAACAGTCCCAGGACAGGTACAGCACGGGGTTAGATACAGAGTAAAGCTCCCTCTACACTGTCCCCATCAAACACTCCCAGGACAGGTACAGCACGAGGTTAGATACAGAGGAAAGCTCCCTCGACACTGTCCCCATCAAACACTCCCAGGACAGGTACAGCACGGGGTGAGATGCAGAGTAAAGCTCCCTCTACACTGTCCCCATCCAACACTCCCAGGGCAGGTACAGCACGGCGTTAGATACAGAGTAAAGCTCCCTCGACACTGTCCCCATCAAACACTCCCAGGACAGGTACAGGACGGGGTTAGATACAGAGTAAAGGTCCCTCTACACTGTCCCCATCAAACACTCCCAGGACAGTTACAGCATGGGGTTAGATACAGAGTAAAGCTCCCTCTACACTGTCCCCATCAAACAGTCCCAGGACAGGTACAGCACGGGGTTCGATACAGAGTAAAGCTCCCTCTACACTATCCCCACCAACACTCCCAGGACAGGCACAGCACGGGGTTAGATACAGAGTAAAGCTCCCTCTACACTGTCCCCATCAAACACTCCCAGGACAGGTACAGCACGGGGTTAGATACAGAGTAAAGCTCCCTCTACACTGTCCCCATCAAACACTCCCAGGACAGGTACAGCACAGGGTTAGATACAGAGTAAAGCTCCCTCTACACCGTCCCCATCAAACACGCCCAGGACAGGTACAGCACGGGGTAAGATACAGAGGAAAGCTCCCTCTAAACTGTCCCCATCAAACACTCCCAGGACAGGTACAGCACGGGGTTAGATACAGAGTAAAGCTCCCTCTACACTGTCCCCATCAAACACTCCCAGGACAGGTACAGCACGGGGTTAGATACAGAGTAAAGCTCCCTCTACACTGTCCCCATCAAACATTCCCAGGACAGGTACAGCACGGGGTTAGATACAGAGTAAAGCTCCCTCTACACTGTCCCCATCAAACACGCCCAGGACAGGTACAGCACGGTGTTAGATATAGAGTAAAGCTCCCTCTACACTGTCCCCATCAAACACTCCCAAGACAGGTACAGCACGGGGTTAGATACAGAGTAAAGCTCCCTCTACACTGTCCCCATCAAACACGCCCAGGACAGGTACAGCACGGGGTTAGATACAGAGGAAAGCTCCCTCTAAACTGTCCCCATCAAATACTCCCAGGACAGGTACAGCACGGGGTTAGGTACAGAGTAAAGCTCCCTCTACACTGTCCCCATCAAACACTCCCAGGACAGGTACAGCACGGGGTTAGATACAGAGTAAAGCTCCCTCTACACTGTCCCCATCAAACACTCACAGGGCAGGTACAGCACGGCGTTAGATACAGAGTAAAGCTCCCTCCACACTGTCCCCATCAAACACTCCCAGGACAGGTACAGCACAGGGTTAGATACAGAGTAAAGCTCCCTCAACACTGTCCCCTCAAACACTCGCAGGACAGGTACAGCACGGGGTTAGATACAGAGTAAAGCTCACACTACACTGTCCCCATCAAACACCCCCAGGACAGGTACAGGAAGTGGTTAGATACAGAGTAAAGCTCACACTACACTGTCCCCATCAACCACTCCCAGGACAGGTACAGCACTGGGTTAGATACAGAGTAAAGCTCCCTCAACACTGTCCCCTCAAACACTCGCAGGACAGGTACAGCACGGGGTTAGATACAGACTAAAGCTCCCTCTACTCTGTCCCCATCAAACACTCCCAGGACAGGTACAGCACGGGGTTAGATACAGAGTAATGCTCCCTCTACACTGTCCCCAACAAACACTCCCAGGACAGGTACAGCGCGGGGTTAGATACAGAGTAGAGCTTCCTCTACACTGTCCCCAACAAACACTCCCAGGACAGGTACAGCACGGGGTTAGATACAGAGTAAAGCTCCCTCTACACTGTCCCCATCAAACACTCCCAGGACAGGTACAGCACGGGGTTAGATACAGAGTAAAGCTCCCTCAACACTGTTCCCATCAAACACTCGCAGGACAGGTACAGCACGGGGTTAGATACAGAGTAAAGCTCACACTACACTGTCCCCATCAAACACTCCCAGGACAGGTACAGCACGGTGTTAGATACAGAGTAAAGCTCCCTCTACACTGTCCCCATCAAACACGCCCAGGACAGGTACAGCACGGGGTTAGATACAGAGGAAAGCTCCCTCTAAACTGTCCCCATCAAACACTCCCAGGACAGGTACAGCACGGGGTTAGGTACAGAGTAAAGCTCCCTCTGCACTGTCCCCCTCAAACACACCCAGGACAGATACAGCACGGGGTTAGATACAGAGTAAAGCTCCCTCTACACTGTCCCCATCAAACACTCCCAGGACAGGTACAGCACGTGGTTAGATACAGAGTAAAGCTCCCTCTACACCGTCCCCATCAAACACGCCCAGGACAGGTACAGCACGGGGTTAGATACAGAGGAAAGCTCCCTCTAAACTGTCCCCATCAAACACTCCCAGGACAGGTACAGCACGGGGTTAGATACAGAGTAAAGCTCCCTCTACACTGTCCCCATCAAACACTCCCAGGACAGGTACAGCACGGGGTTAGATACAGAGTAAAGCTCCCTCTACACTGTCCCCATCAAACACTCACAGGGCAGGTACAGCACGGCGTTAGATACAGAGTAAAGCTCCCTCGGCACTGTCCCCTTCAAACACTCCCAGGAAAGGTACAGCACGGGGTTAGATACAGAGTAAAGCTCCCTCTACACTGTCCCCATCAAACACTCCCAGGACAGGTACAGCACGGGGTTAGATACAGAGTAAAGCTCCCTCTACACTGTCCCCATCCAACACTCCCAGGGCAGGTACAGCACGGCGTTAGATACAGAGTAAAGCACCCTCTACACTGTCCCCATCCAACACTCCCAGGGCAGGTACATCACGGGGTTAGATACAGAGTAAAGCTCCCTCTACACTGTCCCCATCAAACACTCCCAGGACAGGTACAGGACGGGGTTAGATACAGAGTAAAGGTCCCTCTACACCGTCCCCATCAAACACGCCCAGGACAGGTACAGCACGGGGTTAGATACAGAGGAAAGCTCCCTCTAAACTGTCCCCATCAAACACTCCCAGGACAGGTACAGCACGTGGTTAGATACAGAGTAAAGCTCCCTCTACACTGTCCCCATCAAACACTCCCAGGACAGGTACAGCACGGGGTTAGATACAGAGTAAAGCTCCCTCTACACTGTCCCCATCAAACATTCCCAGGACAGGTACAGCACGGGGTTAGATACAGAGTAAAGCTCCCTCTACACTGTCCCCATCAAACACGCCCAGGACAGGTACAGCACGGTGTTAGATATAGAGTAAAGCTCCCTCTACACTGTCCCCATCAAACACTCCCAAGACAGGTACAGCACGGGGTTAGATACAGAGTAAAGCTCCCTCTACACTGTCCCCATCAAACACGCCCAGGACAGGTACAGCACGGGGTTAGATACAGAGGAAAGCTCCCTCTAAACTGTCCCCATCAAATACTCCCAGGACAGGTACAGCACGGGGTTAGGTACAGAGTAAAGCTCCCTCTACACTGTCCCCATCAAACACTCCCAGGACAGGTACAGCACGGGGTTAGATACAGAGTAAAGCTCCCTCGGCACTGTCCCCTTCAAACACTCCCAGGAAAGGTACAGCACGGGGTTAGATACAGAGTAAAGCTCCCTCTACACTGTCCCCATCAAACACTCCCAGGACAGGTACAGCACGGGGTTAGATACAGAGTAAAGCTCCCTCTACACTGTCCCCATCCAACACTCCCAGGGCAGGTACAGCACGGCGTTAGATACAGAGTAAAACTCCCTCTACACTGTCCCCATCCAACACTCCCAGGGCAGGTACATCACGGGGTTAGATAGAGTAAAGCTCCCTCTACACTGTCCCCATCAAACACTCCCAGGACAGGTACAGGACGGGGTTAGATACAGAGTAAAGGTCCCTCTACACTGTCCCCATCAAACACTCCCAGGACAGTTACAGCATGGGGTTAGATACAGAGTAAAGCTCCCTCTACACTGTCCCCATCAAACAGTCCCAGGACAGGTACAGCACGGGGTTAGATACAGAGTAAAGCTCCCTCTACACTGTCCCCATCAAACACTCCCAGGACAGGTACAGCACGAGGTTAGATACAGAGTAAAGCTCCCTCTACACTGTCCCCATCAAACACTCCCAGGACAGGTACAGCACGGGGTGAGATGCAGAGTAAAGCTCCCTCTACACTGTCCCCATCCAACACTCCCAGGGCAGGTACAGCACGGCGTTAGATACAGAGTAAAGCTCCCTCGACACTGTCCCCATCAAACACTCCCAGGACAGGTACAGGACGGGGTTAGATACAGAGTAAAGGTCCCTCTACACTGTCCCCATCAAACACTCCCAGGACAGTTACAGCATGGGGTTAGATACAGAGTAAAGCTCCCTCTACACTGTCCCCATCAAACAGTCCCAGGACAGGTACAGCACGGGGTTCGATACAGAGTAAAGCTCCCTCTACACTGTCCCCATCAAACACTCCCAGGACAGGTACAGCACGGGGTTAGATACAGAGTAAAGCTCCCTCTACACTGTCCCCATCAAACACTCCCAGGACAGGTACAGCACGGCGTTAGATACAGAGTAAAGCTCCCTCTACACTGTCCCCATCCAACACTCCTAGGGCAGGTACAGCACGGGGTTAGATACAGAGTAAAGCTCCCTCTACACTGTCCCCATCAAACACTCCCAGGACAGGTACAGGACGGGGTTAGATACAGAGTAAAGGTCTCTCTACACTGTCCCCATCAAACACTCCCAGGACAGTTACAGCATGGGGTTAGATACAGAGTAAAGCTCCCTCTACACTGTCCCCATCAAACAGTCCCAGGACAGGTACAGCATGGGGTTAGACACAGAGTAAAGCTCCCTCAACACTGTCCCCTCAAACACTCGCAGGACAGGAACAGCACGGGGTTAGATACAGAGTAAAGCTCCCTCTACACTGTCCCCATCAAACACTCCCAGGACAGGTACAGCACGAGGTTAGATACAGAGTAAAGCTCCCTCTACACTGTCCCCATCAAACACTCCCAGGACAGGTACAGCACAGGGTTAGATACAGAGTAAATCTCCCTCAACACTGTCCCCTCAAACACTCGCAGGACAGGTACAGCACGGGGTTAGATACAGAGTAAAGCTCACACTACACTGTCCCCATCAAACACCCCCAGGACAGGTACAGGAAGTGGTTAGATACAGAGTAAAGCTCACACTACACTGTCCCCATCAACCACTCCCAGGACAGGTACAGCACTGGGTTAGATACAGAGTAAAGCTCCCTCAACACTGTCCCCTCAAACACTCGCAGGACAGGTACAGTACGGGGTTAGATACAGAGTAAAGCTCCCTCTACTCTGTCCCCATCAAACACTCCCAGGACAGGTACAGCACGGGGTTAGATACAGAGTAATGCTCCCTCTACACTGTCCCCAACAAACACTCCCAGGACAGGTACAGCGCGGGGTTAGATACAGAGTAGAGCTTCCTCTACACTGTCCCCAACAAACACTCCCAGGACAGGTACAGCACGGGGTTAGATACAGAGTAAAGCTCCCTCTACACTGTCCCCATCAAACACTCCCAGGACAGGTACAGCACGGGGTTAGATACAGAGTAAAGCTCCCTCAACACTGTTCCCATCAAACACTCGCAGGACAGGTACAGCACGGGGTTAGATACAGAGTAAAGCTCACACTACACTGTCCCCATCAAACACTCCCAGGACAGGTACAGCACGGTGTTAGATACAGAGTAAAGCTCCCTCTACACTGTCCCCATCAAACACGCCCAGGACAGGTACAGCACGGGGTTAGATACAGAGGAAAGCTCCCTCTAAACTGTCCCCATCAAACACTCCCAGGACAGGTACACACGGGGTTAGGTACAGAGTAAAGCTCCCTCTGCACTGTCCCCCTCAAACACACCCAGGACAGATACAGCACGGGGTTAGATACAGAGTAAAGCTCCCTCTACACTGCCCCCATCAAACACTCCCAGGACAGGTACAGCACGGGGTTAGATACAGAGTAAAGCTCCCTCTACACTGTCCCCATCAAACACTCCCAGGACAGGTACAGCACGTGGTTAGATACAGAGTAAAGCTCCCTCTACACCGTCCCCATCAAACACGCCCAGGACAGGTACAGCACGGGGTTAGATACAGAGGAAAGCTCCCTCTAAACTGTCCCCATCAAACACTCCCAGGACAGGTACAGCACGGGGTTAGATACAGAGTAAAGCTCCCTCGACACTGTCCCCATCAAACACTCCCAGGACAGGTACAGCACGGGGTTAGATACAGAGTAAAGCTCCCTCTACACTGTCCCCATCAAACACTCGCAGGACAGGTACAGCACGGGGTTAGATACAGAGTAAAGCTCCCTCTACACTGTCCCCATCAAACACGCCCAGGACAGGTACAGCACGGTGTTAGATATAGAGTAAAGCTCCCTCTACACTGTCCCCATCAAACACTCCCAAGACAGGTACAGCACGGGGTTAGATACAGAGTAAAGCTCCCTCTACACTGTCCCCATCAAACACTCCCAGGACAGGTACAGCACGGGGTTTGATACAGAGGAAAGCTCCCTCTCAACTGTCCCCATTAAATACTCCCAGGACAGGTACAGCACGGGGTTAGGTACAGAGTAAAGCTCCCTCTACACTGTCCCCATCAAACACTCCCAGGACAGGTACAGCACGGGGTTAGATACAGAGTAAAGCTCCCTCTACACTGTCCCCATCAAACACTCCCAGGACAGGTACAGCACGGGGTTAGATACAGAGTAAAGCTCCCTCTACACTGTCCCCATCAAACACTCCCAGGACAGGTACAGGACGGGGTTAGATACAGAGTAAATGTCCCTCTACACTGTCCCCATCAAACACTCACAGGGCAGGTACAGCACGGCGTTAGATACAGAGTAAAGCTCCCTCGGCACTGTCCCCTTCAAACACTCCCAGGAAAGGTACAGCACGGGGTTAGATACAGAGTAAAGCTCCCTCTACACTGTCCCCATCAAACACTCCCAGGACAGGTACAGCACGGGGTTAGATACAGAGTAAAGCTCCCTCTACACTGTCCCCATCCAACACTCCCAGGGCAGGTACAGCACGGCGTTAGATACAGAGTAAAGCTCCCTCTACACTGTCCCCTTCCAACACTCCCAGGGCAGGTACATCACGGGGTTAGATACAGAGTAAAGCTCCCTCTACACTGTCCCCATCAAACACTCCCAGGACAGGTACAGGACGGGGTTAGATACAGAGTAAAGGTCCCTCTACACTGTCCCCATCAAACACTCCCAGGACAGTTACAGCATGGGGTTAGATACAGAGTAAAGCTCCCTCTACACTGTCCCCATCAAACAGTCCCAGGACAGGTACAGCACGGGGTTAGATACAGAGTAAAGCTCCCTCTACACTGTCCCCATCAAACACTCCCAGGACAGGTACAGCACGAGGTTAGATACAGAGTAAAGCTCCCTCTACACTGTCCCCATCAAACACTCCCAGGACAGGTACAGCACGGGGTGAGATGCAGAGTAAAGCTCCCTCTACACTGTCCCCATCCAACACTCCCAGGGCAGGTACAGCACGGCGTTAGATACAGAGTAAAGCTCCCTCGACACTGTCCCCATCAAACACTCCCAGGACAGGTACAGGACGGGGTTAGATACAGAGTAAAGGTCCCTCTACACTGTCCCCATCAAACACACCCAGGACAGTTACAGCATGGGGTTAGATACAGAGTAAAGCTCCCTCTACACTGTCCCCATCAAACAGTCCCAGGACAGGTACAGCACGGGGTTCGATACAGAGTAAAGCTCCCTCTACACTGTCCCCATCAAACACTCCCAGGACAGGTACAGCACGGGGTTAGATACAGAGTAAAGCTCCCTCTACACTGTCCCCATCAAACACTCCCAGGACAGGTACAGCACAGGGTTAGATACAGAGTAAAGCTCCCTCTACACCGTCCCCATCAAACACGCCCAGGACAGGTACAGCACGGGGTTAGATACAGAGGAAAGCTCCCTCTAAACTGTCCCCATCAAACACTCCCAGGACAGGTACAGCACGGGGTTAGATACAGAGTAAAGCTCCCTCTACACTGTCCCCATCAAACACTCCCAGGACAGGTACAGCACGGGGTTAGATACAGAGTAAAGCTCCCTCTACACTGTCCCCATCAAACATTCCCAGGACAGGTACAGCACGGGGTTAGATACAGAGTAAAGCTCCCTCTACACTGTCCCCATCAAACACGCCCAGGACAGGTACAGCACGGTGTTAGATATAGAGTAAAGCTCCCTCTACACTGTCCCCATCAAACACTCCCAGGACAGGTACAGCACGGGGTTAGGTACAGAGTAAAGCTCCCTCTACACTGTCCCCATCAAATACTCCCAGGACAGGTACAGCACGGGGTTAGATACAGAGGAAAGCTCCCTCTAAACTGTCCCCATCAAATACTCCCAGGACAGGTACAGCACGGGGTTAGGTACAGAGTAAAGCTCCCTCTACACTGTCCCCATCAAACACTCCCAGGACAGGTACAGCACGGGGTTAGATACAGAGTAAAGCTCCCTCTACACTGTCCCCATCAAACACTCACAGGGCAGGTACAGCACGGCGTTAGATACAGAGTAAAGCTCCCTCGGCACTGTCCCCTTCAAACACTCCCAGGAAAGGTACAGCACGGGGTTAGATACAGAGTAAAGCTCCCTCTACACTGTCCCCATCAAACACTCCCAGGACAGGTACAGCACGGGGTTAGATACAGAGTAAAGCTCCCTCTACACTGTCCCCATCCAACACTCCCAGGGCAGGTACAGCACGGCGTTAGATACAGAGTAAAGCTCCCTCTACACTGTCCCCATCCAACACTCCCAGGGCAGGTACATCACGGGGTTAGATACAGAGTAAAGCTCCCTCTACACTGTCCCCATCAAACACTCCCAGGACAGGTACAGGACGGGGTTAGATACAGAGTAAAGGTCCCTCGACACTGTCCCCATCAAACACTCCCAGGACAGTTACAGCATGGGGTTAGATACAGAGTAAAGCTCCCTCTACACTGTCCCCATCAAACAGTCCCAGGACAGGTACAGCACGGGGTTAGATACAGAGTAAAGCTCCCTCTACACTGTCCCCATCAAACACTCCCAGGACAGGTACAGCACGAGGTTAGATGCAGAGTAAAGCTCCCTCTACACTGTCCCCATCCAACACTCCCAGGGCAGGTACAGCACAGCGTTAGATACAGAGTAAAGCTCCCTCGACACTGTCCCCATCAAACACTCCCAGGACAGGTACAGGACGGGGTTAGATACAGAGTAAAGGTCCCTCTACACTGTCCCCATCAAACACTCCCAGGACAGTTACAGCATGGGGTTAGATACAGAGTAAAGCTCCCTCTACACTGTCCCCATCAAACAGTCCCAGGACAGGTACAGCACGGGGTTCGATACAGAGTAAAGCTCCCTCTACACTGTCCCCATCAAACACTCCCAGGACAGGTACAGCACGGGGTTAGATACAGAGTAAAGCTCCCTCTACACTGTCCCCATCCAACACTCCTAGGGCAGGTACAGCACGGGGTTAGATACAGAGTAAAGCTCCCTCTACACTGTCCCCATCAAACACTCCCAGGACAGGTACAGGACGGGGTTAGATACAGAGTAAAGGTCCCTCTACACTGTCCCCATCAAACACTCCCAGGACAGGTACAGCACGGGGTTAGATACAGAGTAAAGCTCCCTCTACACTGTCCCCATCCAACACTCCTAGGGCAGGTACAGCACGGGGTTAGATACAGAGTAAAGCTCCCTCTACACTGTCCCCATCAAACACTCCCAGGACAGGTACAGGACGGGGTTAGATACAGAGTAAAGGTCCCTCTACACTGTCCCCATCAAACACTCCCAGGACAGGTACAGCACGGGGTTCGATACAGAGTAAAGCTCCCTCTACACTGTCCCCATCAAACACTCCCAGGACAGGTACAGCACGGGGTTAGATACAGAGTAAAGCTCCCTCTACACTGTCCCCATCCAACACTCCTAGGGCAGGTACAGCACGGGGTTAGATACAGAGTAAAGCTCCCTCTACACTGTCCCCATCAAACACTCCCAGGACAGGTACAGGACGGGGTTAGATACAGAGTAAAGGTCCCTCTACACTGTCGCCAACAAACACTCCCAGGACAGTTACAGCATGGGTTAGATACAGAGTAAAGCTCCCTCTACACTGTCCCCATCAAACAGTCCCAGGACAGGTACAGCATGGGGTTAGACACAGAGTAAAGCTCCCTCAACACTGTCCCCTCAAACACTCGCAGGACAGGAACAGCACGGGGTTAGATACAGAGTAAAGCTCCCTCTACACTGTCCCCATCAAACACTCCCAGGACAGGTACAGCACGGGGTTAGATACAGAGTAAAGCTCCCTCTACACTGTCCCCATCAAACACTCACAGGGCAGGTACAGCACGGCGTTAGATACAGAGTAAAGCTCCCTCGGCACTGTCCCCTTCAAACACTCCCAGGAAAGGTACAGCACGGGGTTAGATACAGAGTAAAGCTCCCTCTACACTGTCCCCATCAAACACTCCCAGGACAGGTACAGCACGGGGTTAGATACAGAGTAAAGCTCCCTCTACACTGTCCCCATCCAACACTCCCAGGGCAGGTACAGCACGGCGTTAGATACAGAGTAAAGCTCCCTCTACACTGTCCCCATCCAACACTCCCAGGGCAGGTACATCACGGGGTTAGATACAGAGTAAAGCTCCCTCTACACTGTCCCCATCAAACACTCCCAGGACAGGTACAGGACGGGGTTAGATACAGAGTAAAGGTCCCTCTACACTGTCCCCATCAAACACTCCCAGGACAGTTACAGCATGGGGTTAGATACAGAGTAAAGCTCCCTCTACACTGTCCCCATCAAACAGTCCCAGGACAGGTACAGCACGGGGTTAGATACAGAGTAAAGCTCCCTCTACACTGTCCCCATCAAACACTCCCAGGACAGGTACAGCACGAGGTTAGATACAGAGTAAAGCTCCCTCTACACTGTCCCCATCAAACACTCCCAGGACAGGTACAGCACGGGGTGAGATGCAGAGTAAAGCTCCCTCTACACTGTCCCCATCCAACACTCCCAGGGCAGGTACAGCACGGCGTTAGATACAGAGTAAAGCTCCCTCGACACTGTCCCCATCAAACACTCCCAGGACAGGTACAGGACGGGGTTAGATACAGAGTAAAGGTCCCTCTACACTGTCCCCATCAAACACTCCCAGGACAGTTACAGCATGGGGTTAGATACAGAGTAAAGCTCCCTCTACACTGTCCCCATCAAACAGTCCCAGGACAGGTACAGCACGGGGTTCGATACAGAGTAAAGCTCCCTCTACACTGTCCCCATCAAACACTCCCAGGACAGTTACAGCATGGGGTTAGATACAGAGTAAAGCTCCCTCTACACTGTCCCCATCAAACAGTCCCAGGACAGGTACAGCACGGGGTTAGATACAGAGTAAAGCTCCCTCTACACTGTCCCCATCCAACACTCCTAGGGCAGGTACAGCACGGGGTTAGATACAGAGTAAAGCTCCCTCTACACTGTCCCCATCAAACACTCCCAGGACAGGTACAGGACGGGGTTAGATACAGAGTAAAGGTCCCTCTACACTGTCCCCATCAAACACTCCCAGGACAGTTACAGCATGGGGTTAGATACAGAGTAAAGCTCCCTCTACACTGTCCCCATCAAACAGTCCCAGGACAGGTACAGCATGGGGTTAGACACAGAGTAAAGCTCCCTCAACACTGTCCCCTCAAACACTCGCAGGACAGGAACAGCACGGGGTTAGATACAGAGTAAAGCTCCCTCTACACTGTCCCCATCAAACACTCCCAGGACAGGTACAGCACGAGGTTAGATACAGAGTAAAGCTCCCTCTACACTGTCCCCATCAAACACTCCCAGGACAGGTACAGCACAGGGTTAGATACAGAGTAAAGCTCCCTCAACACTGTCCCCTCAAACACTCGCAGGACAGGTACAGCACGTGGTTAGATACAGAGTAAAGCTCACACTACACTGTCCCCATCAAACACCCCCAGGACAGGTACAGGAAGTGGTTAGATACAGAGTAAAGCTCACACTACACTGTCCCCATCAACCACTCCCAGGACATGTACAGCACTGGGTTAGATACAGAGTAAAGCTCCCTCAACACTGTCCCCTCAAACACTCGCAGGACAGGTACAGCACGGGGTTAGATACAGAGTAAAGCTCCCTCTACTCTGTCCCCATCAAACACTCCCAGGACAGGTACAGCACGGGGTTAGATACAGAGTAATGCTCCCTCTACACTGTCCCCAACAAACACTCCCAGGACAGGTACAGCGCGGGGTTAGATACAGAGTAGAGCTTCCTCTACACTGTCCCCAACAAACACTCCCAGGACAGGTACAGCACGGGGTTAGATACAGAGTAAAGCTCCCTCTACACTGTCCCCATCAAACACTCCCAGGACAGGTACAGCACGGGGTTAGATACAGAGTAAAGCTCCCTCAACACTGTTCCCATCAATCACTCGCAGGACAGGTACAGCACGGGGTTAGATACAGAGTAAAGCTCACACTACACTGTCCCCATCAAACACTCCCAGGACAGGTACAGCACGGTGTTAGATACAGAGTAAAGCTCCCTCTACACTGTCCCCATCAAACACGCCCAGGACAGGTACAGCACGGGGTTAGATACAGAGTAAAGCTCCCTCTACACTGTCCCCATCAAACACTCGCAGGACAGGTACAGCACGGGGTTAGATACAGAGTAATGCTCACACTACACTGTCCCCATCAAACACTCCCAGGACAGGTACAGCACGGTGTTAGATACAGAGTAAAGCTCCCTCTACACTGTCCCCATCAAACACGCCCAGGACAGGTACAGCACGGGGTTAGATACAGAGGAAAGCTCCCTCTAAACTGTCCCCATCAAACACTCCCAGGACAGGTACAGCACGGGGTTAGGTACAGAGTAAAGCTCCCTCTGCACTGTCCCCCTCAAACACACCCAGGACAGATACAGCACGGGGTTAGATACAGAGTAAAGCTCCCTCTACACTGCCCCCATCAAACACTCCCAGGACAGGTACAGCACGGGGTTAGATACAGAGTAAAGCTCCCTCAACACTGTTCCCATCAAACACTCGCAGGACAGGTACAGCACGGGGTTAGATACAGAGTAAAGCTCACACTACACTGTCCCCATCAAACACTCCCAGGACAGGTACAGCACGGTGTTAGATACAGAGTAAAGCTCCCTCTACACTGTCCCCATCAAACACGCCCAGGACAGGTACAGCACGGGGTTAGATACAGAGTAAAGCTCCCTCAACACTGTTCCCATCAAACACTCGCAGGACAGGTACAGCACGGGGTTAGATACAGAGTAAAGCTCACACTACACTGTCCCCATCAAACACTCCCAGGACAGGTACAGCACGGTGTTAGATACAGAGTAAAGCTCCCTCTACACTGTCCCCATCAAACACGCCCAGGACAGGTACAGCACGGGGTTAGATACAGAGGAAAGCTCCCTCTAAACTGTCCCCATCAAACACTCCCAGGACAGGTACAGCACGGGGTTAGGTACAGAGTAAAGCTCCCTCTGCACTGTCCCCCTCAAACACACCCAGGACAGATACAGCACGGGGTTAGATACAGAGTAAAGCTCCCTCTACACTGCCCCCATCAAACACTCCCAGGACAGGTACAGCACGGGGTTAGATACAGAGTAAAGCTCCCTCTACACTGTCCCCATCAAACACTCCCAGGACAGGTACAGCACGTGGTTAGATACAGAGTAAAGTGTGGTGTTGGGTGTTCTAACACACAGAAGAGCCAACACAGTTGCATATGGTACAACACTTGTTTATTTAAACTTGCTATTTACAACTTGGTCTTTGCACTCTGCACGTGGGGGGCTCCCTGCTTGTGGTGTTTCAACAGCTCTTTCATGCTTCCTTCTCCCCAGACCTACTGACCTCCAGGTGTCGTGCTCGTGCTTTTTATGTGGTTGGTGTTCTTGTCTGTGATTGGTTGTGGTGTTGTGTACTCTGATTTGCCTGTTAGTGTGTCCATCATGATGTGTGTGTTTGAATATCATGACATCCCCCCTTTTTACAAAGATATGTGCCTACGTGGTAATAAATATGATCGTGACGTGAGTGCATCTAAGAGTGTGTGTGTGTCGTGTGCAGCATGTGTCTATGACGGAACTATGTACATGGGGCGATGTCGAGTGCGTCACATGAATCCAGTTGTACCATAACATAACAGAAATGCGAACGAGAGAAGAAGAAAAAAAATTTTGAACAGTTGTCCAGTCAGACGACATCTGGAACGATAAACAACAACAGGTTATCATGTAAAATTGTCCAACTTATTAAACATATGAACTGTATTATAAGTCCATTCTAATGGGTTTGCGACGAATTCGGGTTGACCGCCTTAAGGGTGGATCAAGAACCACCGGCTGCTGTGCAGGCATGGCCATGGGTGGCGATGGAAAGGGCGTGATGTGCGGCAGCTCCACAAAGTCATCCTCGGAAGCCTGTTGAGGATCTGGCGTGTTGTGTGGCTGTGAACGTGGAAGTCGGCGAAGGGCGCGCCGATTGCGGCGACGCACGGAACCATCCGGCATGCGAACCAGGAACGAGCGGGGAGCCACTTGTCGGAGGACTTCGGCCGGTGCTGACCAGCCACCATACGGTTGATGGACGCGTACTTTGTCTCCGGAGGACAGGGGGGGCAGGTCCGTCGCTCGTGTGTCGTACCGACCTTTCTGGCGATCACGCTGCAGTTGCATGTCCCGAAGAACCGCCTCATGGTCTGTTGTCGGTGCCAGGACGGAAGGTACCGTCGTCCTGAGGGAGCGACCCATTAGTAGCTGCGCTGGCGAGAGGCCCGTGGATAACGGGGCCGATCGATAGGCCAGCAAGGCAAGGTTAAAGTCCGATCCGGCATCAGCCGCCTTGCACAGGAGCCGCTTTGCGATGTGGACACCCTTTTCAGCCTTCCCGTTCGATTGTGGATGCAGAGGGCTGGATGTCACATGAGTGAAACCATATGCTGCGGCAAAGGACGACCATTCACGGCTGGCAAAACAAGGTCCATTGTCTGACATGACAGTCCTTGGAATGCCATGGCGAGCAAACGTTTCCTTGCAGGCCCCAATGACTGCGGACGACGTCAGATCATGGAGAGGCATGACTTCCGGGTAGTTTGAGAAGTAGTCTATAATAACAATGTAATCTCTGCCGAGCGCGTGAAATAGGTCAACACCCACCTTCGCCCAGGGGGACGTCACCATCTCGTGTGGTAGAAGTGTTTCCGGAGGTTGCGCCGGCTGAAACCTCTGACAGGTTGTGCAGTTGAGCACCATGTTGGCTATGTCTTCATTAATACCCGGCCAATATACCGCCGCCCGGGCCCTTCGTCTGCATTTTTCGACACCCAAGTGGCCTTCGTGTAGTTGACGAAGAATCATCTGGCGCACACTGTGTGGAATGACGATCCTATGCGATTTCATAAGGACCCCGTCTATATTGGTGAGATCATCTCGCACATTGTAAAACTGGGGGCACTGCCCTTTTAGCCACCCTTCCGTCATGTGGCGCATCACTCGCTGCAGCAGAGGGTCAGTCGCCGTCTCTGCGCGTATGTGGGCCAGACAAGGATCATCAGCTGGCATATTTGCTGCTGTCAGAGTCACGTGTGCCTCAATTTGACGCACGAACCCCTCCGCATCTGGTGGTGTGCTCACTGCTCGGGAAAGAGTGTCCGCCACTATGAGTTCCTTCCCCGGAGTGTAGATCAGTTCAAAATCGTACCTCCTGAGTTTGAGTAAGATGCGCTGGAGGCGAGGAGTCATGTCGTTCAGGTCTTTGTTAATGATGTTGACCAGGGGGCGGTGGTCAGTTTCGACCGTGAATCGTGGCAGGCCATACACATAGTCGTGGAACTTGTCCAGTCCAGTTAACAAGCCCAGGCATTCTTTTTCGATTTGCGCGTAGCGCTGTTCGGTAGGGGTCATGGCTCGTGAGGCATACGCAACCGGGGCCCATGATGACGTGCTGTCTTTTTGCAGGAGTACCGCTCCAATACCAGATTGGCTGGCGTCTGTTGAGATCTTTGTAGGGCGAGTCGCGTCAAAGAAGGCCAGCACTGGTGCCGTGACCAGTTTGTGCTTGAGCTCCTCCCATTCCTGCTGATGCGACTGGTGCCAGTTGAATTCCGTCGATTTTTTTACGAGATGGCGCATGTTTGTTGTATGAGAAGCCAGGTTGGGAATGAACTTCCCAAGGAAGTTGACCATGCCCAGGAATCTTAAGACAGCCTTCTTGTCAGCCGGTCGTGGCATGGCTGTGATGGCGCTAACCTTGTCTGCATCGGGACGGACCCCGGACCTTGAGATGTGGTCCCCGAGGAATTTCAGCTCCGTCTGGCCGAAAGCACACTTCGCACGGTTGAGACGCAGGCCATTTTGCCGTATGCGGGTGAAGACACGTCGAAGACGATGCATGTGTTCCTGCGGAGTGGTGGACCAAATGATGATATCGTCCACATATACACGTACCCCTTCGATGCCTTCCATCATCTGCTCCATAATGCGGTGGAATACTTCAGATGCCGAAATGATGCCGAATGGCATCCGGTTGTAGCAGAATCTGCCAAAAGGGGTGTTGAATGTGCATAGTCTTCGGCTGGCCGGGTCCAGTTGGATCTGCCAGAATCCTTTGGACGCATCCAATTTAGTGAATATGTTGGCTCGCGCCATCTCGCTGGTGAGGTCTTCTCGTTTTGGGATGGGATAGTGTTCCCGCATGATGTTGTTGTTCAGATCTTTTGGATCTATACATATACGGAGCTCGCCAGAGGGCTTCTTTACACAGACCATGGAGCTGACCCATGGCGTGGGCTCCGTGACCTTGGATAGGACCCCTTGGTCCTGAAGAATCTGCAGTTGTGCCTTGAGGCGGTCTTTGAGAGGCGCAGGAACCCTGCGAGGTGCGTGAACGACAGGGATGGCGTCCGGTCTGAGTCGAATCTTGTACGTGTGTGGCAATGTCCCCATGCCTTCAAAAACCTCCTGGTTGTGAGCGAGGAGGGAATGGAGATTCGCGTGGAACTCAGCATCCGGGAAGTCGGATATCTCATCTGGAGAGAGAGACATGATGCGCTGTACCAGGTGAAGGACCTTACACGCTTGTGCGCCCAGTAACGAGTCCTTTGATGAGCCCACAACTTCGAAGGGGAGTGTGGCCGTGTACCTCTTGTGAGTCACCTGTAGCTGGCAAGATCCTACGGACGGGATAACGTTCCCGTTATAGTCAACCATCTTAAGCCGGGATGGTGTGATGAGTGGTTTGACCTTCATGGCCTGGACTGCAGAGTAAGCAATCAGGTTGGCGGATGCGCCGGTGTCCAGACGGAAGGCGACGCGCGATCGGTTGACCGTCAGGGTGGCACACCACTCATCGTCTGGATTGATGGCATTGACCTTGTTGACATCAATGACGGCAACTCTGAAGTCATCCTGGTCATCTGCATCACTTAACTGGAAGTCTTGATGCGTGGGCTGGACGGTCCTGACTCGTGTGCGAGGTTGTCGAGGATGCGCCGGATCCATGGGTTGAGCCGCACGACAGCGGGCTGCGTAGTGGCCTATCATGGCACATCTGTTGCACTGTTGGTATTTTGCAGGACATTGCCCTTTTAAGTGTAGACCTCCACACTTGCTGCACGTCATGACGTCACGGCGTTCGTTGCGCCACTGCGCATGCGCAGTGCGATCTTGCGGTGGGCGCGCCTGCGCAGTGCGTCCCTCGTTGTGGCCGTTATTCTTGGCGCGCACCTACGCGGGAGACCGCGAAAAGCGCGGGAAGCGGCCGCTGTCGTCCGGGCCGTGGGGCGGGAAGAAATCGACGGCCTGGATGCGTTCAACGTCGTGGGCGGCCTGGCTTGCCGATTCGACGGCTGGGGACCCCCTCCGTGCCAACTCGGACGCCTGAAATCGGGCAAAACGGCAGGTCGCATTTTCATGGAGGACACAGGCTTCCACAGCAGACGCTAAGGTGAGGCTCTTTATTTTAAGAAGCTGCTGGCGTAGGCCACTGGAGGCAACGCCAAAAACAATCTGGTCCCTGATCATGGACTCTGTGGTGGTGCCGTAACCGCAGGACTGCGCTAGAATCCGGAGGTGCGTCAAAAAGGGTTGAAAAAGCTCCTCCTTACCTTGCAGGCGTTGCTGAAAGATGTATCTTTCGAAAGTTTCGTTTACTTCAGTTTGAAAGTGCTGGTCCATTTTGAGGATGACCGTGTCATATTTGGCCTGGTTTTCGCCTTCCTCGAACACCAGTGAATTAAAGACATCATTTGGGTGGGGGCCTGCGTAGAAGAGGAGCATTGCAATCTTCGAATCATCCGAGACATTCTGTTTTTCGGTGGCACGGATGTACAGGTCAAATCGCTGCCTGTAGAGCTTCCAGTTGGTGCCTAGGTTCCCCGTGACTTGCATCGGCTGCGGTTTGCCGGTGTGGTCCATGTCCAGAATGGCAGGTTGGTAGGCAGGTATCGATCCACTCCTGTACCATGTGGTGTTGGGTGTTCTAACACACAGAAGAGCCAACACAGTTGCATATGGTACAACACTTGTTTATTTAAACTTGCTATTTACAACTTGGTCTTTGCACTCTGCACGTGGGGGGCTCCCTGCTTGTGGTGTTTCAACAGCTCTTTCATGCTTCCTTCTCCCCAGACCTACTGACCTCCAGGTGTCGTGCTCGTGCTTTTTATGTGGTTGGTGTTCTTGTCTGTGATTGGTTGTGGTGTTGTGTACTCTGATTTGCCTGTTAGTGTGTCCATCATGATGTGTGTGTTTGAATATCATGACATAAAGCTCCCTCTACACCGTCCCCATCAAACACGCCCAGGACAGGTACAGCACGGGGTTAGATACAGAGGAAAGCTCCCTCTAAACTGTCCCCATCAAACACTCCCAGGACAGGTACAGCACGGGGTTAGATACAGAGTAAAGCTCCCTCTACACTGTCCCCATCAAACACTCCCAGGACAGGTACAGCACGGGGTTAGATACAGAGTAAAGCTCCCTCTACACTGTCCCCATCAAACATTCCCAGGACAGGTACAGCACGGGGTTAGATACAGAATAAAGCTCCCTCTACACTGTCCCCATCAAACACGCCCAGGACAGGTACAGCACGGTGTTAGATATAGAGTAAAGCTCCCTCTACACTGTCCCCATCAAACACTCCCAAGACAGGTACAGCACGGGGTTAGATACAGAGTAAAGCTCCCTCTACACTGTCCCCATCAAACACGCCCAGGACAGGTACAGCACGGGGTTAGATACAGAGGAAAGCTCCCTCTCAACTGTCCCCATCAAATACTCCCAGGACAGGTACAGCACGGGGTTAGGTACAGAGTAAAGCTCCCTCTACACTGTCCCCATCAAACACTCCCAGGACAGGTACAGCACGGGGTTAGATACAGAGTAAAGCTCCCTCTACACTGTCCCCATCAAACACTCACAGGGCAGGTACAGCACGGCGTTAGATACAGAGTAAAGCTCCCTCGGCACTGTCCCCTTCAAACACTCCCAGGAAAGGTACAGCACGGGGTTAGATACAGAGTAAAGCTCCCTCTACACTGTCCCCATCAAACACTCCCAGGACAGGTACAGCACGGGGTTAGATACAGAGTAAAGCTCCCTCTACACTGTCCCCATCCAACACTCCCAGGGCAGGTACAGCACGGTGTGAGATACAGAGTAAAGCTCCCTCTACACTGTCCCCATCCAACACTCCCAGGGCAGGTACATCACGGGGTTAGATACAGAGTAAAGCTCCCTCTACACTGTCCCCATCAAACACTCCCAGGACAGGTACAGGACGGGGTTAGATACAGAGTAAAGGTCCCTCTACACTGTCCCCATCAAACACTCCCAGGACAGTTACAGCATGGGGTTAGATACAGAGTAAAGCTCCCTCTACACTGTCCCCATCAAACAGTCCCAGGACAGGTACAGCACGGGGTTAGATACAGAGTAAAGCTCCCTCTACACTGTCCCCATCAAACACTCCCAGGACAGGTACAGCACGAGGTTAGATACAGAGTAAAGCTCCCTCTACACTGTCCCCATCAAACACTCCCAGGACAGGTACAGCACGGGGTGAGATGCAGAGTAAAGCTCCCTCGACACTGTCCCCATCAAACACTCCCAGGACAGGTACAGGACGGGGTTAGATACAGAGTAAAGGTCCCTCAACACTGTCCCCATCAAACACTCCCAGGACAGTTACAGCATGGGGTTAGATACAGAGTAAAGCTCCCTCTACACTGTCCCCATCAAACAGTCCCAGGACAGGTACAGCACGGGGTTCGATACAGAGTAAAGCTCCCTCTACACTGTCCCCATCAAACACTCCCAGGACAGGTACAGCACGGGGTTAGATACAGAGTAAAGCTCCCTCTACACTGTCCCCATCAAACACTCCCAGGACAGGTACAGCACAGGGTTAGATACAGAGTAAAGCTCCCTCTACACCGTCCCCATCAAACACGCCCAGGACAGGTACAGCACGGGGTTAGATACAGAGGAAAGCTCCCTCTAAACTGTCCCCATCAAACACTCCCAGCACAGGTACAGCACGGGGTTAGATACAGAGTAAAGCTCCCTCTACACTGTCCCCATCAAACACTCCCAGGACAGGTACAGCACGGGGTTAGATACAGAGTAAAGCTCCCCCTACACTGTCCCCATCAAACATTCCCAGGACAGGTACAGCACGGGGTTAGATACAGAGTAAAGCTCCCTCTACACTGTCCCCATCAAACACGCCCAGGACAGGTACAGCACGGTGTTAGATATAGAGTAAAGCTCCCTCTACACTGTGCCCATCAAACACTCCCAAGACAGGTACAGCACGGGGTTAGATACAGAGTAAAGCTCCCTCTTCACTGTCCCCATCAAACACGCCCAGGACAGGTACAGCACGGGGTTAGATACAGAGGAAAGCTCCCTCTAAACTGTCCCCATCAAATACTCCCAGGACAGGTACAGCACGGGGTTAGGTACAGAGTAAAGCTCCCTCTACACTGTCCCCATCAAACACTCCCAGGACAGGTACAGCACGGGGTTAGATACAGAGTAAAGCTCCCTCTACACTGTCCCCATCAAACACTCCCAGGACAGGTACAGCACGGGGTTAGATACAGAGTAAAGCTCCCTCTACACTGTCCCCATCAAACACTCCCAGGAAAGGTACAGCACGGGGTTAGATACAGAGTAAAGCTCCCTCTACACTGTCCCCATCAAACACTCCCAGGACAGGTACAGCACGGGGTTAGATACAGAGTAAAGCTCCCTCTACACTGTCCCCATCCAACACTCCCAGGGCAGGTACAGCACGGCGTTAGATACAGAGTAAAGCTCCCTCTACACTGTCCCCATCCAACACTCCCAGGGCAGGTACATCACGGGGTTAGATACATAGTAAAGCTCCCTCTACACTGTCCCCATCAAACACTCCCAGGACAGGTACAGGACGGGGTTAGATACAGAGTAAAGGTCCCTCTACACTGTCCCCATCAAACACTCCCAGGACAGTTACAGCATGGGGTTAGATACAGAGTAAAGCTCCCTCTACACTGTCCCCATCAAACAGTCCCAGGACAGGTACAGCACGGGGTAAGATACAGAGTAAAGCTCCCTCTACACTGTCCCCATCAAACACTCCCAGGACAGGTACAGCACGAGGTTAGATACAGAGTAAAGCTCCCTCTACACTGTCCCCATCAAACACTCCCAGGACAGGTACAGCACGGGGTGAGATGCAGAGTAAAGCTCCCTCTACACTGTCCCCATCCAACACTCCCAGGGCAGGTACAGCACGGCGTTAGATACAGAGTAAAGCTCCCTCGACACTGTCCCCATCAAACACTCCCAGGACAGGTACAGGACGGGGTTAGATACAGAGTAAAGGTCCCTCTACACTGTCCCCATCAAACACTCCCAGGACAGTTACAGCATGGGGTTAGATACAGAGTAAAGCTCCCTCTACACTGTCCCCATCAAACAGTCCCAGGACAGGTACAGCACGGGGTTCGATACAGAGTAAAGCTCCCTCTACACTGTCCCCATCAAACACTCCCAGGACAGGTACAGCACGGGGTTAGATACAGAGTAAAGCTCCCTCTACACTGTCCCCATCAAACACTCCCAGGACAGGTACAGCACGGCGTTAGATACAGAGTAAAGCTCCCTCAACACTGTCCCCTCATCAAACACTCCCAGGACAGGTACAGCACGGGGTTAGATACAGAGTAAAGCTCCGTCTACACTGTCCCCTCAAACACTCGCAGGACAGGTACAGCACGGGGTTAGATACAGAGTAAAGCTCACACTACACTGTCCCCATCAAACACCCCCAGGACAGGTACAGGAAGTGGTTAGATACAGAGTAAAGCTCACACTACACTGTCCCCATCAACCACTCCCAGGACAGGTACAGCACTGGGTTAGATACAGAGTAAAGCTCCCTCAACACTGTCCGCTCAAACACTCGCAGGACAGGTACAGCACGGGGTTAGATACAGAGTAAAGCTCCCTCTACTCTGTCCCCATCAAACACTCCCAGGACAGGTACAGCACGGGGTTAGATACAGAGTAATGCTCCCTCTACACTGTCCCCAACAAACACTCCCAGGACAGGTACAGCGCGGGGTTAGATACAGAGTAGAGCTTCCTCTACACTGTCCCCAACAAACACTCCCAGGACAGGTACAGCACGGGGTTAGATACAGAGTAAAGCTCCCTCTACACTGTCCCCATCAAACACTCCCAGGACAGGTACAGCACGGGGTTAGATACAGAGTAAAGCTCCCTCAACACTGTTCCCATCAAACACTCGCAGGACAGGTACAGCACGGGGTTAGATACAGAGTAAAGCTCACACTACACTGTCCCCATCAAACACTCCCAGGACAGGTACAGCACGGTGTTAGATACAGAGTAAAGCTCCCTCTACACTGTCCCCATCAAACACGCCCAGGACAGGTACAGCACGGGGTTAGATACAGAGGAAAGCTCCCTCTAAACTGTCCCCATCAAACACTCCCAGGATAGGTACAGCACGGGGTTAGGTACAGAGTAAAGCTCCCTCTGCACTGTCCCCCTCAAACACACCCAGGACAGATACAGCACGGGGTTAGATACAGAGTAAAGCTCCCTCTACACTGCCCCCATCAAACACACCCAGGACAGGTACAGCACGGGGTTAGATACAGAGTAAAGCTCCCTCTACACTGTCCCCATCAAACACTCCCAGGACAGGTACAGCACGTGGTTAGATACAGAGTAAAGCTCCCTCTACACCGTCCCCATCAAACACGCCCAGGACAGGTACAGCACGGGGTTAGATACAGAGGAAAGCTCCCTCTAAACTGTCCCCATCAAACACTCCCAGGACAGGTACAGCACGGGGTTAGATACAGAGTAAAGCTCCCTCTACACTGTCCCCATCAAACACTCCCAGGACAGGTACAGCACGGGGTTAGATACAGAGTAAAGCTCCCTCTACACTGTCCCCATCAAACATTCCCAGGACAGGTACAGCACGGGGTTAGATACAGAGTAAAGCTCCCTCTACACTGTCCCCATCAAACACGCCCAGGACAGGTACAGCACGGTGTTAGATATAGAGTAAAGCTCCCTCTACACTGTCCCCATCAAACACTCCCAAGACAGGTACAGCACGGGGTTAGATACAGAGTAAAGCTCCCTCTACACTGTCCCCATCAAACACGCCCAGGACAGGTACAGCACGGGGTTAGATACAGAGGAAAGCTCCCTCTCAACTGTCCCCATCAAATACTCCCAGGACAGGTACAGCACGGGGTTAGGTACAGAGTAAAGCTCCCTCTACACTGTCCCCATCAAACACTCCCAGGACAGGTACAGCACGGGGTTAGATACAGAGTAAAGCTCCCTCTACACTGTCCCCATCAAACACTCACAGGGCAGGTACAGCACGGCGTTAGATACAGAGTAAAGCTCCCTCGGCACTGTCCCCTTCAAACACTCCCAGGAAAGGTACAGCACGGGGTTAGATACAGAGTAAAGCTCCCTCTACACTGTCCCAATCAAACACTCCCAGAACAGGTACAGCACGGGGTTAGATACAGAGTAAAGCTCCCTCTACACTGTCCCCATCCAACACTCCCAGGGCAGGTGCAGCACGGCGTTAGATACAGAGTAAAGCTCCCTCTACACTGTCCCCATCCAACACTCCCAGGGCAGGTACATCACGGGGTTAGATACAGAGTAAAGCTCCCTCTACACTGTCCCCATCAAACACTCCCAGGACAGGTACAGGACGGGGTTAGATACAGAGTAAAGGTCCCTCTACACTGTCCCCATCAAACACTCCCAGGACAGTTACAGCATGGGGTTAGATACAGAGTAAAGCTCCCTCTACACTGTCCCCATCAAACAGTCCCAGGACAGGTACAGCACGGGGTTAGATACAGAGTAAAGCTCCCTCTACACTGTCCCCATCAAACACTCCCAGGACAGGTACAGCACGAGGTTAGATACAGAGTAAAGCTCCCTCTACACTGTCCCCATCAAACACTCCCAGGACAGGTACAGCACGGGGTGAGATGCAGAGTAAAGCTCCCTCTACACTGTCCCCATCCAACACTCCCAGGGCAGGTACAGCACGGCGTTAGATACAGAGTAAAGCTCCCTCGACACTGTCCCCATCAAACACTCCCAGGACAGGTACAGGACGGGGTTAGATACAGAGTAAAGGTCCCTCTACACTGTCCCCATCAAACACTCCCAGGACAGTTACAGCATGGGGTTAGATACAGAGTAAAGCTCCCTCTACACTGTCCCCATCAAACACTCCCAGGACAGGTACAGCACGGGGTGAGATGCAGAGTAAAGCTCCCTCGACACTGTCCCCATCAAACACTCCCAGGACAGGTACAGGACGGGGTTAGATACAGAGTAAAGGTCCCTCTACACTGTCCCCATCAAACACTCCCAGGACAGTTACAGCATGGGGTTAGATACAGAGTAAAGCTCCCTCTACACTGTCCCCATCAAACAGTCCCAGGACAGGTACAGCACGGGGTTCGATACAGAGTAAAGCTCCCTCTACACTGTCCCCATCAAACACTCCCAGGACAGGTACAGCACGGGGTTAGATACAGAGTAAAGCTCCCTCTACACTGTCCCCATCAAACACTCCCAGGACAGGTACAGCACAGGGTTAGATACAGAGTAAAGCTCCCTCTACACCGTCCCCATCAAACACGCCCAGGACAGGTACAGCACGGGGTTAGATACAGAGGAAAGCTCCCTCTAAACTGTCCCCATCAAACACTCCCAGGACAGGTACAGCACGGGGTTAGATACAGAGTAAAGCTCCCTCTACACTGTCCCCATCAAACACTCCCAGGACAGGTACAGCACGGGGTTAGATACAGAGTAAAGCTCCCTCTACACTGTCCCCATCAAACATTCCCAGGACAGGTACAGCACGGGGTTAGATACAGAGTAAAGCTCCCTCTACACTGTCCCCATCAAACACGCCCAGGACAGGTACAGCACGGTGTTAGATATAGAGTAAAGCTCCCTCTACACTGTGCCCATCAAACACTCCCAAGACAGGTACAGCACGGGGTTAGATACAGAGTAAAGCTCCCTCTTCACTGTCCCCATCAAACACGCCCAGGACAGGTACAGCACGGGGTTAGATACAGAGGAAAGCTCCCTCTAAACTGTCCCCATCAAATACTCCCAGGACAGGTACAGCACGGGGTTAGGTACAGAGTAAAGCTCCCTCTACACTGTCCCCATCAAACACTCCCAGGACAGGTACAGCACGGGGTTAGATACAGAGTAAAGCTCCCTCTACACTGTCCCCATCAAACACTCCCAGGACAGGTACAGCACGGGGTTAGATACAGAGTAAAGCTCCCTCTACACTGTCCCCATCAAACACTCCCAGGAAAGGTACAGCACGGGGTTAGATACAGAGTAAAGCTCCCTCTACACTGTCCCCATCAAACACTCCCAGGACAGGTACAGCACGGGGTTAGATACAGAGTAAAGCTCCCTCTACACTGTCCCCATCCAACACTCCCAGGGCAGGTACAGCACGGCGTTAGATACAGAGTAAAGCTCCCTCTACACTGTCCCCATCCAACACTCCCAGGGCAGGTACATCACGGGGTTAGATACAGAGTAAAGCTCCCTCTACACTGTCCCCATCAAACACTCCCAGGACAGGTACAGGACGGGGTTAGATACAGAGTAAAGGTCCCTCTACACTGTCCCCATCAAACACTCCCAGGACAGTTACAGCATGGGGTTAGATACAGAGTAAAGCTCCCTCTACACTGTCCCCATCAAACAGTCCCAGGACAGGTACAGCACGGGGTAAGATACAGAGTAAAGCTCCCTCTACACTGTCCCCATCAAACACTCCCAGGACAGGTACAGCACGAGCTTAGATACAGAGTAAAGCTCCCTCTACACTGTCCCCATCAAACACTCCCAGGACAGGTACAGCACGGGGTGAGATGCAGAGTAAAGCTCCCTCTACACTGTCCCCATCCAACACTCCCAGGGCAGGTACAGCACGGTGTTAGATACAGAGTAAAGCTCCCTCGACACTGTCCCCATCAAACACTCCCAGGACAGGTACAGGACGGGGTTAGATACAGAGTAAAGGTCCCTCTACACTGTCCCCATCAAACACTCCCAGGACAGTTACAGCATGGGGTTAGATACAGAGTAAAGCTCCCTCTACACTGTCCCCATCAAACAGTCCCAGGACAGGTACAGCACGGGGTTCGATACAGAGTAAAGCTCCCTCTACACTGTCCCCATCAAACACTCCCAGGACAGGTACAGCACGGGGTTAGATACAGAGTAAAGCTCCCTCTACACTGTCCCCATCAAACACTCACAGGGCAGGTACAGCACGGCGTTAGATACAGAGTAAAGCTCCCTCGGCACTGTCCCCTTCAAACACTCCCAGGAAAGGTACAGCACGGGGTTAGATACAGAGTAAAGCTCCCTCTACACTGTCCCAATCAAACACTCCCAGAACAGGTACAGCACGGGGTTAGATACAGAGTAAAGCTCCCTCTACACTGTCCCCATCCAACACTCCCAGGGCAGGTGCAGCACGGCGTTAGATACAGAGTAAAGCTCCCTCTACACTGTCCCCATCCAACACTCCCAGGGCAGGTACATCACGGGGTTAGATACAGAGTAAAGCTCCCTCTACACTGTCCCCATCAAACACTCCCAGGACAGGTACAGGACGGGGTTAGATACAGAGTAAAGGTCCCTCTACACTGTCCCCATCAAACACTCCCAGGACAGTTACAGCATGGGGTTAGATACAGAGTAAAGCTCCCTCTACACTGTCCCCATCAAACAGTCCCAGGACAGGTACAGCACGGGGTTAGATACAGAGTAAAGCTCCCTCTACACTGTCCCCATCAAACACTCCCAGGACAGGTACAGCACGAGGTTAGATACAGAGTAAAGCTCCCTCTACACTGTCCCCATCAAACACTCCCAGGACAGGTACAGCACGGGGTGAGATGCAGAGTAAAGCTCCCTCTACACTGTCCCCATCCAACACTCCCAGGGCAGGTACAGCACGGCGTTAGATACAGAGTAAAGCTCCCTCGACACTGTCCCCATCAAACACTCCCAGGACAGGTACAGGACGGGGTTAGATACAGAGTAAAGGTCCCTCTACACTGTCCCCATCAAACACTCCCAGGACAGTTACAGCATGGGGTTAGATACAGAGTAAAGCTCCCTCTACACTGTCCCCATCAAACACTCCCAGGACAGGTACAGCACGGGGTGAGATGCAGAGTAAAGCTCCCTCGACACTGTCCCCATCAAACACTCCCAGGACAGGTACAGGACGGGGTTAGATACAGAGTAAAGGTCCCTCTACACTGTCCCCATCAAACACTCCCAGGACAGTTACAGCATGGGGTTAGATACAGAGTAAAGCTCCCTCTACACTGTCCCCATCAAACAGTCCCAGGACAGGTACAGCACGGGGTTCGATACAGAGTAAAGCTCCCTCTACACTGTCCCCATCAAACACTCCCAGGACAGGTACAGCACGGGGTTAGATACAGAGTAAAGCTCCCTCTACACTGTCCCCATCAAACACTCCCAGGACAGGTACAGCACAGGGTTAGATACAGAGTAAAGCTCCCTCTACACCGTCCCCATCAAACACGCCCAGGACAGGTACAGCACGGGGTTAGATACAGAGGAAAGCTCCCTCTAAACTGTCCCCATCAAACACTCCCAGGACAGGTACAGCACGGGGTTAGATACAGAGTAAAGCTCCCTCTACACTGTCCCCATCAAACACTCCCAGGACAGGTACAGCACGGGGTTAGATACAGAGTAAAGCTCCCTCTACACTGTCCCCATCAAACATTCCCAGGACAGGTACAGCACGGGGTTAGATACAGAGTAAAGCTCCCTCTACACTGTCCCCATCAAACACGCCCAGGACAGGTACAGCACGGTGTTAGATATAGAGTAAAGCTCCCTCTACACTGTGCCCATCAAACACTCCCAAGACAGGTACAGCACGGGGTTAGATACAGAGTAAAGCTCCCTCTTCACTGTCCCCATCAAACACGCCCAGGACAGGTACAGCACGGGGTTAGATACAGAGGAAAGCTCCCTCTAAACTGTCCCCATCAAATACTCCCAGGACAGGTACAGCACGGGGTTAGGTACAGAGTAAAGCTCCCTCTACACTGTCCCCATCAAACACTCCCAGGACAGGTACAGCACGGGGTTAGATACAGAGTAAAGCTCCCTCTACACTGTCCCCATCAAACACTCCCAGGACAGGTACAGCACGGGGTTAGATACAGAGTAAAGCTCCCTCTACACTGTCCCCATCAAACACTCCCAGGAAAGGTACAGCACGGGGTTAGATACAGAGTAAAGCTCCCTCTACACTGTCCCCATCAAACACTCCCAGGACAGGTACAGCACGGGGTTAGATACAGAGTAAAGCTCCCTCTACACTGTCCCCATCCAACACTCCCAGGGCAGGTACAGCACGGCGTTAGATACAGAGTAAAGCTCCCTCTACACTGTCCCCATCCAACACTCCCAGGGCAGGTACATCACGGGGTTAGATACAGAGTAAAGCTCCCTCTACACTGTCCCCATCAAACACTCCCAGGACAGGTACAGGACGGGGTTAGATACAGAGTAAAGGTCCCTCTACACTGTCCCCATCAAACACTCCCAGGACAGTTACAGCATGGGGTTAGATACAGAGTAAAGCTCCCTCTACACTGTCCCCATCAAACAGTCCCAGGACAGGTACAGCACGGGGTAAGATACAGAGTAAAGCTCCCTCTACACTGTCCCCATCAAACACTCCCAGGACAGGTACAGCACGAGCTTAGATACAGAGTAAAGCTCCCTCTACACTGTCCCCATCAAACACTCCCAGGACAGGTACAGCACGGGGTGAGATGCAGAGTAAAGCTCCCTCTACACTGTCCCCATCCAACACTCCCAGGGCAGGTACAGCACGGTGTTAGATACAGAGTAAAGCTCCCTCGACACTGTCCCCATCAAACACTCCCAGGACAGGTACAGGACGGGGTTAGATACAGAGTAAAGGTCCCTCTACACTGTCCCCATCAAACACTCCCAGGACAGTTACAGCATGGGGTTAGATACAGAGTAAAGCTCCCTCTACACTGTCCCCATCAAACAGTCCCAGGACAGGTACAGCACGGGGTTCGATACAGAGTAAAGCTCCCTCTACACTGTCCCCATCAAACACTCCCAGGACAGGTACAGCACGGGGTTAGATACAGAGTAAAGCTCCCTCTACACTGTCCCCATCAAACACTCCCAGGACAGGTACAGCACGGCGTTAGATACAGAGTAAAGCTCCCTCAACACTGTCCCCTCATCAAACACTCCCAGGACAGGTACAGCACGGGGTTAGATACAGAGTAAAGCTCCGTCTACACTGTCCCCTCAAACACTCGCAGGACAGGTACAGCACGGGGTTAGATACAGAGTAAAGCTCACACTACACTGTCCCCATCAAACACCCCCAGGACAGGTACAGGAAGTGGTTAGATACAGAGTAAAGCTCACACTACACTGTCCCCATCAACCACTCCCAGGACAGGTACAGCACTGGGTTAGATACAGAGTAAAGCTCCCTCAACACTGTCCCCTCAAACACTCGCAGGACAGGTACAGCACGGGGTTAGATACAGAGTAGAGCTTCCTCTACACTGTCCCCAACAAACACTCCCAGGACAGGTACAGCACGGGGTTAGATACAGAGTAAAGCTCCCTCTACACTGTCCCCATCAAACACTCCCAGGACAGGTACAGCACGGGGTTAGATACAGAGTAAAGCTCCCTCAACACTGTTCCCATCAAACACTCGCAGGACAGGTACAGCACGGGGTTAGATACAGAGTAAAGCTCACACTAAACTGTCCCCATCAAACACTCCCAGGACAGGTACAGCACGGGGTTAGGTACAGAGTAAAGCTCCCTCTACTCTGTCCCCATCAAACACTCCCAGGACAGGTACAGCACGGGGTTAGATACAGAGTAAAGCTCCTTCCACACTGTCCCCATCAAACACTCCCAGGACAGGTACAGCGCGGGGTTAGATACAGAGTAGAGCTTCCTCTACACTGTCCCCAACAAACACTCCCAGGACAGGTACAGCACGGGGTTAGATACAGAGTAAAGCTCCCTCTACACTGTCCCCAACAAACACTCCCAGGACAGGTACAGCGCGGGGTTAGGTACAGAGTAGAGCTTCCTCTACACTGTCCCCAACAAACACTCCCAGGACAGGTACAGCACGGGGTTAGATACAGAGTAAAGCTCCCTCTACACTGTCCCCATCAAACACTCCCAGGACAGGTACAGCACGGGGTTAGATACAGAGTAAAGCTCCCTCAACACTGTTCCCATCAAACACTCGCAGGACAGGTACAGCACGGGGTTAGATACAGAGTAAAGCTCACACTACACTGTCCCCATCAAACACTCCCAGGACAGGTACAGCACGGTGTTAGATACAGAGTAAAGCTCCCTCTACACTGTCCCCATCAAACACGCCCAGGACAGGTACAGCACGGGGTTAGATACAGAGGAAAGCTCCCTCTAAACTGTCCCCATCAAACACTCCCAGGACAGGTACAGCACGGGGTTAGGTACAGAGTAAAGCTCCCTCTGCACTGTCCCCCTCAAACACACCCAGGACAGATACAGCACGGGGTTAGATACAGAGTAAAGCTCCCTCTACACTGCCCCCATCAAACACTCCCAGGACAGGTACAGCACGGGGTTAGATACAGAGTAAAGCTCCCTCTACACTGTCCCCATCAAACACTCCCAGGACAGGTACAGCACGTGGTTAGATACAGAGTAAAGCTCCCTCTACACCGTCCCTATCAAACACGCCCAGGACAGGTACAGCACGGGGTTAGATACAGAGGAAAGCTCCCTCTAAACTGTCCCCATCAAACACTCCCAGGACAGGTACAGCACGGGGTTAGATACAGAGTAAAGCTCCCTCTACACTGTCCCCATCAAACACTCCCAGGACAGGTACAGCACGGGGTTAGATACAGAGTAAAGCTCCCTCTACACTGTCCCCATCAAACATTCCCAGGACAGGTACAGCACGGGGTTAGGTACAGAGTAAAGCTCCCTCTACACTGTCCCCATCAAACACTCCCAGGACAGGTACAGCACGGGGTTAGATACAGAGTAAAGCTCCCTCTACACTGTCCCCATCAAACACTCACAGGGCAGGTACAGCACGGCGTTAGATACAGAGTAAAGCTCCCTCGGCACTGTTCCCTTCAAACACTCCCAGGAAAGGTACAGCACGGGGTTAGATACAGAGTAAAGCTCCCTCTACACTGTCCCCATCAAACACTCCCAGGACAGGTACAGCACGGGGATAGATACAGAGTAAAGCTCCCTCTACACTGTCCCCATCCAACACTCCCAGGGCAGGTACAGCACGGCGTTAGATACAGAGTAAAGCTCCCTCTACACTGTCCCCATCCAACACTCCCAGGGCAGGTACATCACGGGGTTAGATACAGAGTAAAGCTCCCTCTACACTGTCCCCATCAAACACTCACAGGACAGGTACAGGACGGGGTTAGATACAGAGTAAAGGTCCCTCTACACTGTCCCCATCAAACACTCCCAGGACAGTTACAGCATGGGGTTAGATACAGAGTAAAGCTCCCTCTACACTGTCCCCATCAAACAGTCCCAGGACAGGTACAGCACGGGGTTAGATACAGAGTAAAGCTCCCTCTACACTGTCCCCATCAAACACTCCCAGGACAGGTACAGCACGAGGTTAGATACAGAGTAAAGCTCCCTCTACACTGTCCCCATCAAACACTCCCAGGACAGGTACAGCACGGGGTGAGATGCAGAGTAAAGCTCCCTCTACACTGTCCCCATCCAACACTCCCAGGGCAGGTACAGCACGGCGTTAGATACAGAGTAAAGCTCCCTCGACACTGTCCCCATCAAACACTCCCAGGACAGGTACAGGACGGGGTTAGATACAGAGTAAAGGTCCCTCTACACTGTCCCCATCAAACACTCCCAGGACAGTTACAGCATGGGGTTAGATACAGAGTAAAGCTCCCTCTACACTGTCCCCATCAAACAGTCCCAGGACAGGTACAGCACGGGGTTCGATACAGAGTAAAGCTCCCTCTACACTGTCCCCATCAAACACTCCCAGGACAGGTACAGCACGGGGTTAGATACAGAGTAAAGCTCCCTCTACACTGTCCCCATCAAACACTCCCAGGACAGGTACAGCACAGGGTTAGATACAGAGTAAAGCTCCCTCGACACTGTCCCCATCAAACACTCCCAGGACAGGTACAGCACGGGGTTAGATCCAGAGTAAAGCTCCCTCTACACTGTCCCCATCCATCATTCCCAGGACAGGTACAGCACGGCGTTAGATACAGAGTAAAGCTCCCTCGACACTGTCCCCATCAAACACTCCGAGGACAGGTACAGCACGGGGTTAGATACAGAGTAAAGCTCCCTCTACACTGTCCCCATCAAACACTCCCAGGACAGTCACAGCATGGGGTTAGACACAGAGTAAAGCTCCCTCTACACTGTCCCCATCAAACACTCCCAGGACAGGTATAGCACGGGGTTAGATACAGAGTAAAGCTCCCTCTACACTGTCCCCATAAAACACTCCAAGGACAGGTACAGCACGGGGTTAGATACAGAGTAAAGCTCCCTCTACACTGTCCCCATCAAACACTCCGAGGACAGGTACAGCACGGGGTTAGATATAGAGTAAAGATCCCTCTACACTGTCCCCATCAAACACTCCGAGGACAGGTACAGAACGGGGTTAGATACAGAGTAAAGCTCCCTCGACTCTGTCCCCATCAAACACGCCCAGGACAGGTACAGCACGGGGTTAGATACAGAGGAAAGCTCCCTCTCAACTGTCCCCATCAAATACTCCCAGGACAGGTACAGCACGGGGTTAGGTACAGAGTAAAGCTCCCTCTACACTGTCCCCATCAAACACTCCCAGGACAGGTACAGCACGGGGTTAGATACAGAGTAAAGCTCCCTCTACACTGTCCCCATCAAACACTCACAGGGCAGGTACAGCACGGCGTTAGATACAGAGTAAAGCTCCCTCGGCACTGTCCCCTTCAAACACTCCCAGGAAAGGTACAGCACGGGGTTAGATACAGAGTAAAGCTCCCTCTACACTGTCCCCATCAAACACTCCCAGGACAGGTACAGCACGGGGTTAGATACAGAGTAAAGCTCCCTCTACACTGTCCCCATCCAACACTCCCAGGGCAGGTACAGCACGGCGTTAGATACAGAGTAAAGCTCCCTCTACACTGTCCCCATCCAACACTCCCAGGGCAGGTACAGCACGGTGTTAGATACAGAGTAAAGCTCCCTCGACACTGTCCCCATCAAACACTCCCAGGACAGGTACAGGACGGGGTTAGATACAGAGTAAAGGTCCCTCTACACTGTCCCCATCAAACACTCCCAGGACAGTTACAGCATGGGGTTAGATACAGAGTAAAGCTCCCTCTACACTGTCCCCATCAAACAGTCCCAGGACAGGTACAGCACGGGGTTCGATACAGAGTAAAGCTCCCTCTACACTGTCCCCATCAAACACTCCCAGGACAGGTACAGCACGGGGTTAGATACAGAGTAAAGCTCCCTCTACACTGTCCCCATCAAACACTCCCAGGACAGGTACAGCACGGCGTTAGATACAGAGTAAAGCTCCCTCAACACTGTCCCCTCATCAAACACTCCCAGGACAGGTACAGCACGGGGTTAGATACAGAGTAAAGCTCCGTCTACACTGTCCCCTCAAACACTCGCAGGACAGGTACAGCACGGGGTTAGATACAGAGTAGAGCTTCCTCTACACTGTCCCCAACAAACACTCCCAGGACAGGTACAGCACGGGGTTAGATACAGAGTAAAGCTCCCTCTACACTGTCCCCATCAAACACTCCCAGGACAGGTACAGCACGGGGTTAGATACAGAGTAAAGCTCCCTCAACACTGTTCCCATCAAACACTCGCAGGACAGGTACAGCACGGGGTTAGATACAGAGTAAAGCTCACACTAAACTGTCCCCATCAAACACTCCCAGGACAGGTACAGCACGGGGTTAGGTACAGAGTAAAGCTCCCTCTACTCTGTCCCCATCAAACACTCCCAGGACAGGTACAGCACGGGGTTAGATACAGAGTAATGCTCCCTCTACACTGTCCCCAACAAACACTCCCAGGACAGGTACAGCGCGGGGTTAGATACAGAGTAGAGCTTCCTCTACACTGTCCCCAACAAACACTCCCAGGACAGGTACAGCACGGGGTTAGATCCAGAGTAAAGCTCCCTCTACACTGTCCCCATCCATCATTCCCAGGACAGGTACAGCACGGCGTTAGATACAGAGTAAAGCTCCCTCAACACTGTCCCCATCAAACACTCCGAGGACAGGTACAGCACGGGGTTAGATACAGAGTAAAGCTCCCTCTACACTGTCCCCATCAAACACTCCCAGGACAGTCACAGCATGGGGTTAGACACAGAGTAAAGCTCCCTCTACACTGTCCCCATCAAACACTCCCAGGACAGGTATAGCACGGGGTTAGATACAGAGTAAAGCTCCCTCTACACTGTCCCCATAAAACACTCCAAGGACAGGTACAGCACGGGGTTAGATACAGAGTAAAGCTCCCTCTACACTGTCCCCATCAAACACTCCGAGGACAGGTACAGCACGGGGTTAGATATAGAGTAAAGATCCCTCTACACTGTCCCCATCAAACACTCCGAGGACAGGTACAGAACGGGGTTAGATACAGAGTAAAGCTCCCTCGACTCTGTCCCCATCAAACACGCCCAGGACAGGTACAGCACGGGGTTAGATACAGAGGAAAGCTCCCTCTCAACTGTCCCCATCAAATACTCCCAGGACAGGTACAGCACGGGGTTAGGTACAGAGTAAAGCTCCCTCTACACTGTCCCCATCAAACACTCCCAGGACAGGTACAGCACGGGGTTAGATACAGAGTAAAGCTCCCTCTACACTGTCCCCATCAAACACTCACAGGGCAGGTACAGCACGGCGTTAGATACAGAGTAAAGCTCCCTCGGCACTGTCCCCTTCAAACACTCCCAGGAAAGGTACAGCACGGGGTTAGATACAGAGTAAAGCTCCCTCTACACTGTCCCCATCAAACACTCCCAGGACAGGTACAGCACGGGGTTAGATACAGAGTAAAGCGCCCTCTACACTGTCCCCATCCAACACTCCCAGGGCAGGTACAGCACGGCGTTAGATACAGAGTAAAGCTCCCTCTACACTGTCCCCATCCAACACTCCCAGGGCAGGTACAGCACGGTGTTAGATACAGAGTAAAGCTCCCTCGACACTGTCCCCATCAAACACTCCCAGGACAGGTACAGGACGGGGTTAGATACAGAGTAAAGGTCCCTCTACACTGTCCCCATCAAACACTCCCAGGACAGTTACAGCATGGGGTTAGATACAGAGTAAAGCTCCCTCTACACTGTCCCCATCAAACAGTCCCAGGACAGGTACAGCACGGGGTTCGATACAGAGTAAAGCTCCCTCTACACTGTCCCCATCAAACACTCCCAGGACAGGTACAGCACGGGGTTAGATACAGAGTAAAGCTCCCTCTACACTGTCCCCATCAAACACTCCCAGGACAGGTACAGCACGGCGTTAGATACAGAGTAAAGCTCCCTCAACACTGTCCCCTCATCAAACACTCCCAGGACAGGTACAGCACGGGGTTAGATACAGAGTAAAGCTCCGTCTACACTGTCCCCTCAAACACTCGCAGGACAGGTACAGCACGGGGTTAGATACAGAGTAAAGCTCACACTACACTGTCCCCATCAAACACCCCCAGGACAGGTACAGGAAGTGGTTAGATACAGAGTAAAGCTCACACTACACTGTCCCCATCAACCACTCCCAGGACAGGTACAGCACTGGGTTAGATACAGAGTAAAGCTCCCTCAACACTGTCCCCTCAAACACTCGCAGGACAGGTACAGCACGGGGTTAGATACAGAGTAGAGCTTCCTCTACACTGTCCCCAACAAACACTCCCAGGACAGGTACAGCACGGGGTTAGATACAGAGTAAAGCTCCCTCTACACTGTCCCCATCAAACACTCCCAGGACAGGTACAGCACGGGGTTAGATACAGAGTAAAGCTCCCTCAACACTGTTCCCATCAAACACTCGCAGGACAGGTACAGCACGGGGTTAGATACAGAGTAAAGCTCACACTAAACTGTCCCCATCAAACACTCCCAGGACAGGTACAGCACGGGGTTAGGTACAGAGTAAAGCTCCCTCTACTCTGTCCCCATCAAACACTCCCAGGACAGGTACAGCACGGGGTTAGATACAGAGTAATGCTCCCTCTACACTGTCCCCAACAAACACTCCCAGGACAGGTACAGCGCGGGGTTAGATACAGAGTAGAGCTTCCTCTACACTGTCCCCAACAAACACTCCCAGGACAGGTACAGCACGGGGTTAGATACAGAGTAAAGCTCCCTCAACACTGTTCCCATCAAACACTCGCAGGACAGGTACAGCACGGGGTTAGATACAGAGTAAAGCTCACACTACACTGTCCCCATCAAACACTCCCAGGACAGGTACAGCACGGTGTTAGATACAGAGTAAAGCTCCCTCTACACTGTCCCCATCAAACACGCCCAGGACAGGTACAGCACGGGGTTAGATACAGAGGAAAGCTCCCTCTAAACTGTCCCCATCAAACACTCCCAGGACAGGTACAGCACGGGGTTAGGTACAGAGTAAAGCTCCCTCTGCACTGTCCCCCTCAAACACACCCAGGACAGATACAGCACGGGGTTAGATACAGAGTAAAGCTCCCTCTACACTGCCCCCATCAAACACTCCCAGGACAGGTACAGCACGGGGTTAGATACAGAGTAAAGCTCCCTCTACACTGTCCCCATCAAACACTCCCAGGACAGGTACAGCACGTGGTTAGATACAGAGTAAAGCTCCCTCTACACCGTCGCCATCAAACACGCCCAGGACAGGTACAGCACGGGGTTAGATACAGAGGAAAGCTCCCTCTAAACTGTCCCCATCAAACACTCCCAGGACAGGTACAGCACGGGGTTAGATACAGAGTAAAGCTCCCTCTACACTGTCCCCATCAAACACTCCCAGGACAGGTACAGCACGGGGTTAGATACAGAGTAAAGCTCCCTCTACACTGTCCCCATCAAACATTCCCAGGACAGGTACAGCACGGGGTTAGATACAGAGTAAAGCTCCCTCTACACTGTCCCCATCAAACACGCCCAGGACAGGTACAGCACGGTGTTAGATATAGAGTAAAGCTCCCTCTACACTGTCCCCATCAAACACTCCCAAGACAGGTACAGCACGGGGTTAGATACAGAGTAAAGCTCCCTCTACACTGTCCCCATCAAACACACCCAGGACAGGTACAGCACGGGGTTAGATACAGAGGAAAGCTCCCTCTCAACTGTCCCCATCAAATACTCCCAGGACAGGTACAGCACGGGGTTAGGTACAGAGTAAAGCTCCCTCTACACTGTCCCCATCAAACACTCCCAGGACAGGTACAGCACGGGGTTAGATACAGAGTAAAGCTCCCTCTACACTGTCCCCATCAAACACTCACAGGGCAGGTACAGCACGGCGTTAGATACAGAGTAAAGCTCCCTCGGCACTGTTCCCTTCAAACACTCCCAGGAAAGGTACAGCACGGGGTTAGATACAGAGTAAAGCTCCCTCTACACTGTCCCCATCAAACACTCCCAGGACAGGTACAGCACGGGGATAGATACAGAGTAAAGCTCCCTCTACACTGTCCCCATCCAACACTCCCAGGGCAGGTACAGCACGGCGTTAGATACAGAGTAAAGCTCCCTCTACACTGTCCCCATCCAACACTCCCAGGGCAGGTACATCACGGGGTTAGATACAGAGTAAAGCTCCCTCTACACTGTCCCCATCAAACACTCCCAGGACAGGTACAGGACGGGGTTAGATACAGAGTAAAGGTCCCTCTACACTGTCCCCATCAAACACTCCCAGGACAGTTACAGCATGGGGTTAGATACAGAGTAAAGCTCCCTCTACACTGTCCCCATCAAACAGTCCCAGGACAGGTACAGCACGGGGTTAGATACAGAGTAAAGCTCCCTCTACACTGTCCCCATCAAACACTCCCAGGACAGGTACAGCACGAGGTTAGATACAGAGTAAAGCTCCCTCTACACTGTCCCCATCAAACACTCCCAGGACAGGTACAGCACGGGGTGAGATGCAGAGTAAAGCTCCCTCTACACTGTCCCCATCCAACACTCCCAGGGCAGGTACAGCACGGCGTTAGATACAGAGTAAAGCTCCCTCGACACTGTCCCCATCAAACACTCCCAGGACAGGTACAGGACGGGGTTAGATACAGAGTAAAGGTCCCTCTACACTGTCCCCATCAAACACTCCCAGGACAGTTACAGCATGGGGTTAGATACAGAGTAAAGCTCCCTCTACACTGTCCCCATCAAACAGTCCCAGGACAGGTACAGCACGGGGTTCGATACAGAGTAAAGCTCCCTCTACACTGTCCCCATCAAACACTCCCAGGACAGGTACAGCACGGGGTTAGATACAGAGTAAAGCTCCCTCTACACTGTCCCCATCAAACACTCCCAGGACAGGTACAGCACAGGGTTAGATACAGAGTAAAGCTCCCTCGACACTGTCCCCATCAAACACTCCCAGGACAGGTACAGCACGGGGTTAGATCCAGAGTAAAGCTCCCTCTACACTGTCCCCATCCATCATTCCCAGGACAGGTACAGCACGGCGTTAGATACAGAGTAAAGCTCCCTCGACACTGTCCCCATCAAACACTCCGAGGACAGGTACAGCACGGGGTTAGATACAGAGTAAAGCTCCCTCTACACTGTCCCCATCAAACACTCCCAGGACAGTCACAGCATGGGGTTAGACACAGAGTAAAGCTCCCTCTACACTGTCCCCATCAAACACTCCCAGGACAGGTATAGCACGGGGTTAGATACAGAGTAAAGCTCCCTCTACACTGTCCCCATAAAACACTCCAAGGACAGGTACAGCACGGGGTTAGATACAGAGTAAAGCTCCCTCTACACTGTCCCCATCAAACACTCCGAGGACAGGTACAGCACGGGGTTAGATATAGAGTAAAGATCCCTCTACACTGTCCCCATCAAACACTCCGAGGACAGGTACAGAACGGGGTTAGATACAGAGTAAAGCTCCCTCGACTCTGTCCCCATCAAACACGCCCAGGACAGGTACAGCACGGGGTTAGATACAGAGGAAAGCTCCCTCTCAACTGTCCCCATCAAATACTCCCAGGACAGGTACAGCACGGGGTTAGGTACAGAGTAAAGCTCCCTCTACACTGTCCCCATCAAACACTCCCAGGACAGGTACAGCACGGGGTTAGATACAGAGTAAAGCTCCCTCTACACTGTCCCCATCAAACACTCACAGGGCAGGTACAGCACGGCGTTAGATACAGAGTAAAGCTCCCTCGGCACTGTCCCCTTCAAACACTCCCAGGAAAGGTACAGCACGGGGTTAGATACAGAGTAAAGCTCCCTCTACACTGTCCCCATCAAACACTCCCAGGACAGGGACAGCACGGGGTTAGATACAGAGGAAAGCTCCCTCTACACTGTCCCCATCCAACACTCCCAGGGCAGGTACAGCACGGCGTTAGATACAGAGTAAAGCTCCCTCTACACTGTCCCCATCCAACACTCCCAGGGCAGGTACATCACGGGGTTAGATACAGAGTAAAGCTCCCTCTACACTGTCCCCATCAAACACTCCCAGGACAGGTACAGGACGGGGTTAGATACAGAGTAAAGGTCCCTCTACACTGTCCCCATCAAACACTCCCAGGACAGTTACAGCATGGGGTTAGATACAGAGTAAAGCTCCCTCTACACTGTCCCCATCAAACAGTCCCAGGACAGGTACAGCACGGGGTTAGATACAGAGTAAAGCTCCCTCTACACTGTCCCCATCAAACACTCCCAGGACAGGTACAGCACGAGGTTAGATACAGAGTAAAGCTCCCTCTACACTGTCCCCATCAAACACTCCCAGGACAGGTACAGCACGGGGTGAGATGCAGAGTAAAGCTCCCTCTACACTGTCCCCATCCAACACTCCCAGGGCAGGTACAGCACGGCGTTAGATACAGAGTAAAGCTCCCTCGACACTGTCCCCATCAAACACTCCCAGGACAGGTACAGGACGGGGTTAGATACAGAGTAAAGGTCCCTCTACACTGTCCCCATCAAACACTCCCAGGACAGTTACAGCATGGGGTTAGATACAGAGTAAAGCTCCCTCTACACTGTCCCCATCAAACAGTCCCAGGACAGGTACAGCACGGGGTTCGATACAGAGTAAAGCTCCCTCTACACTGTCCCCATCAAACACTCCCAGGACAGGTACAGCACGGGGTTAGATACAGAGTAAAGCTCCCTCTACACTGTCCCCATCAAACACTCCCAGGACAGGTACAGCACAGGGTTAGATACAGAGTAAAGCTCCCTCGACACTGTCCCCATCAAACACTCCCAGGACAGGTACAGCACGGGGTTAGATCCAGAGTAAAGCTCCCTCTACACTGTCCCCATCCATCATTCCCAGGACAGGTACAGCACGGCGTTAGATACAGAGTAAAGCTCCCTCGACACTGTCCCCATCAAACACTCCGAGGACAGGTACAGCACGGGGTTAGATACAGAGTAAAGCTCCCTCTACACTGTCCCCATCAAACACTCCCAGGACAGTTACAGCATGGGGTTAGACACAGAGTAAAGCTCCCTCTACACTGTCCCCATCAAACACTCCCAGGACAGGTATAGCACGGGGTTAGATACAGAGTAAAGCTCCCTCTACACTGTCCCCATCAAACACTCCAAGGACAGGTACAGCACGGGGTTAGATACAGAGTAAAGCTCCCTCTACACTGTCCCCATCAAACACTCCGAGGACAGGTACAGCACGGGGTTAGATATAGAGTAAAGATCCCTCTACACTGTCCCCATCAAACACTCCGAGGACAGGTACAGAATGGGGTTAGATACAGAGTAAAGCTCCCTCGACTCTGTCCCCATCAAACACACCCAGGACAGGTACAACATGGGGTTAGATACAGAGTAAAGCTCCCTTTACACTGTCCCCATCAAACACTCCCAGGACAGGTACAGCACGGGGTTAGATACAGAGTAAAGCTCCCTCTACACTGTCCCCATCAAACACTCCCAGGGCAGGTACAGCACGGGGTTAGATACAGAGTAAAGCTCCCTCTACACTGTCCCCATCAAACACTCCCAGGGCAGGTACAGCACGGGGTTAGATACAGAGTAAAGCTCCCTCTACACTGTCCCCATCAAACACTCCGAGGACAGGTACAGCACGGGGTTAGATACAGAGTAAAGCTCCCTCTACACTGTCCCCATCAAACACTCCCAGGGCAGGTACAGCACGGGGTTAGATACAGAGTAAAGCTCCCTCGACAATGTCCCCATCAAACACTCCCAGGACAGGTACAGCATGGGGTTAGATACAGAGTAAAGCTCCCTCTACACTGTCCCCATCAAACACTCCGAGGACAGGTACAGCACGGGGTTAGATATAGAGTAAAGATCCCTCTACACTGTCCCCATCAAACACTCCGAGGACAGGTACAGCACGGGGTTAGATACAGAGTAAAGCTCCCTCTACACTGTCCCCATCAAACACTCCCAGGGCAGGTACAGCACAGGGTTAGATACAGAGTAAAGCTCCCTCTACACTGTCCCCATCAAACACTCCGAGGACAGGTACTGCACGGGGTTAGATACGGAGTAAAGCTCCCTCTACACTGTCCCCATCAAACACTCCCAGGACAGGTAGAGCATGGGGTTAGATACAGAGTAAAGCTCCCTCTACACTGTCCCCATCAATCACTCCCAGGACAGGTACAGCACGGGGATAGATACAGAGTAAAGCTCCCTCTACACTGTCCCCATCAAACACTCCCAGGACAGGTACAGCACGGGGATAGATACAGAGTAAAGCTCCCTCTACACTGTCCCCATCAAACACTCCCAGGACAGGTACAGCACGGGTTTAGATACAGAGTCAAGCTCCCTCTACACTGTCCTCATTAAACACTCCCAGGACAGGTACAGCATGGGGTTAGATACAGAGTAAAGCTCCCTCTACACTGTCCCCATCAAACACTCCCAAGACAGGTACAGCACGGGGTTAGATACAGAGTAAAGCTCCCTCTACACTGTCCCCATCAAACACGCCCAGGACAGGTACAGCACGGGGTTCGATACAGAGTAAAGCTCCCTCTACACTGTCCCCATCAACCACTCCCAGGACAGGTACAGCACGGGGTTCGATACAGAGTAAAGCTCCCTCTACACTGTCCCCATCAAACACTCACAGGGCAGGTACAGCACGGCGTTAGATACAGAGTCAAGCTCCCTCGGCACTGTCCCCATCAAACACTCCCAGGACAGTTACAGCACGGGGTTAGATACAGAGTAAAGCTCCCTCTGCACTGTCCCCATCAAACAGTCCCAGGACAGGTACAGCATGGGGTTAGACACAGAGTAAAGCTCCCTCTACACTGTCCCCATCAACCACTCCCAGGACAGGTACAGCACGGGGTTCGATACAGAGTAAAGCTCCCTCTACACTGTCCCCATCAAACACTCCCAGGACAGGTACAGCACGGGGTTAGATACAGAGTAAAGCTCCCTCTACACTGTCCCCATCAAACACTCCCAGGACAGGTACAGCACGGGGTTAGATCCAGAGTAAAGCTCCCTCTACACTGTCCCCATCCATCATTCCCAGGACAGGTACAGCACGGCGTTAGATACAGAGTAAAGCTCCCTCGACACTGTCCCCATCAAACACTCCGAGGACAGGTACAGCACGGGGTTAGATACAGAGTCAAGCTCCCTCTACACTGTCCCCATCAAACACTCCCAGGACAGTTACAGCATGGGGTTAGACACAGAGTAAAACTCCCTCTACACTGTCCCCATCAAACACTCCCAGGACAGGTATAGCACGGGGTTAGATACAGAGCAAAGCTCCCTCTACACTGTCCCCATCAAACACTCCAAGGACAGGTACAGCACGGGGTTAGATACAGAGTAAAGCTCCCTCTACACTGTCCCCATCAAACACTCCGAGGACAGGTACAGCACGGGGTTAGATATAGAGTAAAGATCCCTCTACACTGTCCCCATCAAACACTCCGAGGACAGGTACAGCACGGGGTCAGATACAGAGTAAAGCTCCCTCGACACTGTCCCCATCAAACACACCCAGGACAGGTACAACATGGGGTTAGATACAGAGTAAAGCTCCCTCTACACTGTCCCCATCAAACACTCCCAGGACAGGTACAGCACGGGGTTAGATACAGAGTAAAGCTCCCTCTACACTGTCCCCATCAAACACTCCCAGGGCAGGTACAGCACGGGGTTAGATACAGAGTAAAGCTCCCTCTACACTGTCCCCATCAAACACTCCCAGGGCAGGTACAGCACGGGGTTAGATACAGAGTAAAGCTCCCTCTACACTGTCCCCATCAAACACTCCGAGGACAGGTACAGCACGGGGTTAGATACAGAGTAAAGCTCCCTCTACACTGTCCCCATCAAACACTCCCAGGGCAGGTACAGCACGGGGTTAGATACAGAGTAAAGCTCCCTCTACACTGTCCCCATCAAACACTCCCAGGGCAGGTACAGCACGGGGTTAGATACAGAGTAAAGCTCCCTCTACACTGTCCCCATCAAACACTCCGAGGACAGGTACAGCACGGGGTTAGATACAGAGTAAAGCTCCCTCTACACTGTCCCCATCAAACACTCCCAGGACAGGTACTGCACGGGGTTAGATACGGAGTAAAGCTCCCTCTACACTGTCCCCATCAAACACTCCCAGGACAGGTAGAGCATGGGGTTAGATACAGAGTAAAGCTCCCTCTACACTGTCCCCATCAATCACTCCCAGGACAGGTACAGCACGGGGATAGATACAGAGTAAAGCTCCCTCTACACTGTCCCCATCAAACACTCCCAGGACAGGTACAGCACGGGGTTAGATACAGAGTAAAGCTCCCTCTACACTGTCCTCATCAAACACTCCCAGGACAGGTACAGCACGGGGTTAGATACAGAGTACAGCTCCCTCTACACTGTCCCCATCAAACACTCCCAAGACAGGTACAGCACGGGGTTCGATACAGAGTAAAGCTCCCTCTACACTGTCCCCATCAAACACGCCCAGGACAGGTACAGCACGGTGTTAGATACAGAGTAAAGCTCCCTCTACACTGTCCCCATCAAACACTCCCAAGACAGGTACAGCTCGGGGTTAGATACAGAGTAAAGCTCCCTCTACACTGTCCCCATCAAACACTCCCAGGACAGGTATAGCACGGGGTTAGATACAGAGTAAAGCTCCCTCTACACTGTCCCCATCAAACACTCCAAGGACAGGTACAGCACGGGGTTAGATACAGAGTAAAGCTCCCTCTACACTGTCCCCATCAAACACTCCCAGGACAGGTACAGCACGGGGTTAGATACAGAGTAAAGCTCCCTCTACACTGTCCCCATCAAACACTCCCAGGGCAGGTACAGCACAGGGTTAGATACAGAGTAAAGCTCCCTCTACACTGTCCCCATCAAACACTCCGAGGACAGGTACTGCACGGGGTTAGATACGGAGTAAAGCTCCCTCTACACTGTCCCCATCAAACACTCCCAGGACAGGTAGAGCATGGGGTTAGATACAGAGTAAAGCTCCCTCTACACTGTCCCCATCAATCACTCCCAGGACAGGTACAGCACGGGGATAGATACAGAGTAAAGCTCCCTCTACACTGTCCCCATCAAACACTCCCAGGACAGGTACAGTACGGGGATAGATACAGAGTAAAGCTCCCTCTACACTGTCCCCATCAAACACTCCCAGGACAGGTACAGCACGGGGTTAGATACAGAGTCAAGCTCCCTCTACACTGTCCTCATCAAACACTCCCAGGACAGGTACAGCACGGGGTTAGATACAGAGTAAAGCTCCCTCTACACTGTCCCCATCAAACAGTCCCAGGACAGGTACAGCATGGGGTTAGACACAGAGTAAAGCTCCCTCTACACTGTCCCCATCAACCACTCCCAGGACAGGTACAGCACGGGGTTAGATACAGAGTAATGCTCCCTCTACACAATCCCCATCCATCACTCCCAGAACAGGTACAGCACGGCGTTAGATACAGAGGAAAGCTCCCTCGACACTGTCCCCATCAAACACTCCGAGGACAGGTACAGCACGGGGTTAGATACAGAGTAAAGCTCCCTCTACACTGTCCCCATCAAACACTCCCAGGACAGTTACAGCATGGGGTTAGACACAGAGTAAAGCTCCCTCTACACTGTCCCCTCAAACACTCGCAGGACAGGTACAGCACGGGGTTAGATACAGAGTAAAGCTCCCTCTACACTGTCCCCATCAAACACTCCCAGGACAGGTACAGCACGAGGTTAGATACAGAGTAAAGCTCCCTCTACACTGTCCCCATCAAACACTCCCAGGACAGGTACAGCACGGGGTTAGATACAGAGTAAAGCTCCCTCTACACTGTCCCCATCCAACACTCCCAGGGCAGGTACAGCACGGGGTTAGATACAGAGTAAAGCTTCCTCGACACTGTCCCCATCAAACACTCCCAGGACAGGTACAGGACGGGGTTAGATACAGAGTAAAGGTCCCTCTACACTGTCCCCATCAAACACTCCCAGGACAGTTACAGCATGGGGTTAGATACAGAGTAAAGCTCCCTCTCCACTGTCCCCATCAAACAGTCCCAGGACAGGTACAGCATGGGGTTAGACACAGAGTAAAGCTCCCTCTACACTGTCCCCATCAACCACTCCCAGGACAGGTACAGCACGGGGTTAGATACAGAGTAATGCTCCCTCTACACAATCCCCATCCATCACTCCCAGAACAGGTACAGCACGGCGTTAGATACAGAGTAAAGCTCCCTCGACACTGTCCCCATCAAACACTCCGAGGACAGGTACAGCACGGGGTTAGATACAGAGTAAAGCTCCCTCTACACTGTCCCCATCAAACACTCCCAGGACAGTTACAGCATGGGGTTAGACACAGAGTAAAGCTCCCTCTACACTGTCCCCATCAAACACTCCCAGGACAGGTATAGCACGGGGTTAGATACAGAGTAAAGCTCCCTCTACACTGTCCCCATCAAACACTCCAAGGACAGGTACAGCACGGGGTTAGATACAGAGTAAAGCTCCCTCTACACTGTCCCCATCAAACACTCCCAGGACAGGTACAGCACGGGGTTAGATACAGAGTAAAGTTCCCTCTACACTGTCCCCATCAAACACTCCCAGGGCAGGTACAGCACAGGGTTAGATACAGAGTAAAGCTCCCTCTACACTGTCCCCATCAAACACTCCGAGGACAGGTACTGCACGGGGTTAGATACGGAGTAAAGCTCCCTCTACACTGTCCCCATCAAACACTCCCAGGACAGGTAGAGCATGGGGTTAGATACAGAGTAAAGCTCCCTCTACACTGTCCCCATCAATCACTCCCAGGACAGGTACAGCACGGGGATAGATACAGAGTAAAGCTCCCTCTACACTGTCCCCATCAAACACTCCCAGGACAGGTACAGCACGGGGATAGATACAGAGTAAAGCTCCCTCTACACTGTCCCCATCAAACACTCCCAGGACAGGTACAGCACGGGGTTAGATACAGAGTCAAGCTCCCTCTACACTGTCCTCATCAAACACTCCCAGGACAGGTACAGCACGGGGTTAGATACAGAGTAAAGCTCCCTCTACACTGTCCCCATCAAACACTCCCAAGACAGGTACAGCACGGGGTTAGATACAGAGTAAAGCTCCCTCTACACTGTCCCCATCAAACACGCCCAGGACAGGTACAGCACGGTGTTAGATACAGAGTAAAGCTCCCTCTACACTGTCCCCATCAAACACTCCCAAGACAGGTACAGCTCGGGGTTAGATACAGAGTAAAGCTCCCTCTACACTGTCCCCATCTAACACGCCCAGGACAGGTACAGCACGGGGTTAGATACAGAGGAAAGCTCCCTCTAAACTGTCCCCATCAAACACTCCCAGGACAGGTACAGCACGGGGTTAGGTACAGAGTAAAGCTCCCTCTACACTGTCCCCATCAAACACTCCCAGGACAGGTACAGCACGGGGTTAGATACAGAGTAAAGCTCCCTCTACACTGTCCCCATCAAACACTCACAGGGCAGGTACAGCACGGCGTTAGATACAGAGTAAAGCTCCCTCGGCACTGTCCCCATCAAACACTCCCAGGAAAGGTACAGCACGGGGTTAGATACAGAGTAAAGCTCCCTCTGCACTGTCCCCATCAAACACTCCCAGGACAGTTACAGCATGGGGTTAGATACAGAGTAAAGCTCCCTCTACACTGTCCCCATCAAACAGTCCCAGGACAGGTCCAGCACGGGGTTAGATACAGAGTAAAGCTCCCTCTACACTGTCCCCATCAACCACTCCCAGGACAGGTACAGCACGGGGTTCGATACAGAGTAAAGCTCCCTCTACACTGTCCCCATCAAACACTCCCAGGACAGGTACAGCACGGGGTTAGATACAGAGTAAAGCTCCCTCTACACTGTCCCCATCAAACACTCCCAGGGCAGGTACAGCACGGGGTTAGATACAGAGTAAAGCTCCCTCTACACTGTCCCCATCAAACACTCCCAGGGCAGGTACAGCACGGGGTTAGATACAGAGTAAAGCTCCCTCTACACTGTCCCCATCAAACACTCCGAGGACAGGTACAGCACGGGATTAGATACAGAGTAAAGCTCCCTCTACACTGTCCCCATCAAACACTCCCAGGGCAGGTACAGCACGGGGTTAGATACAGAGTAAAGCTCCCTCGACAATGTCCCCATCAAACACACCCAGGACAGATACAGCACGGGGTTAGATACAGAGTAAAGATCCCGCTACACTGTCCCCATCAAACACTCCGAGGACAGGTACAGCACGGGGTTAGATACAGAGTAAAGCTCCCTCTACACTGTCCCCATCAAACACTCCCAGGGCAGGTACAGCACGGGGTTAGATACAGAGTAAAGCTCCCTCTACACTGTCCCCATCAAACACTCCCAGGACAGGTACTGCACGGGGTTAGATACGGAGTAAAGCTCCCTCTACACTGTCCCCATCAAACACTCCCAGGACAGGTAGAGCATGGGGTTAGATACAGAGTAAAGCTCCCTCTACACTGTCCCCATCAATCACTCCCAGGACAGGTACAGCACGGGGATAGATACAGAGTAAAGCTCCCTCTACACTGTCCCCATCAAACACTCCCAGGACAGGTACAGCACGGGGTTAGATACAGAGTAAAGCTCCCTCTACACTGTCCTCATCAAACACTCCCAGGACAGGTACAGCACGGGGTTAGATACAGAGTACAGCTCCCTCTACACTGTCCCCATCAAACACTCCCAAGACAGGTACAGCACGGGGTTCGATACAGAGTAAAGCTCCCTCTACACTGTCCCCATCAAACACGCCCAGGACAGGTACAGCACGGTGTTAGATACAGAGTAAAGCTCCCTCTACACTGTCCCCATCAAACACTCCCAAGACAGGTACAGCTCGGGGTTAGATACAGAGTAAAGCTCCCTCTACACTGTCCCCATCAAACACTCCCAGGACAGGTATAGCACGGGGTTAGATACAGAGTAAAGCTCCCTCTACACTGTCCCCATCAAACACTCCAAGGACAGGTACAGCACGGGGTTAGATACAGAGTAAAGCTCCCTCTACACTGTCCCCATCAAACACTCCCAGGACAGGTACAGCACGGGGTTAGATACAGAGTAAAGCTCCCTCTACACTGTCCCCATCAAACACTCCCAGGGCAGGTACAGCACAGGGTTAGATACAGAGTAAAGCTCCCTCTACACTGTCCCCATCAAACACTCCGAGGACAGGTACTGCACGGGGTTAGATACGGAGTAAAGCTCCCTCTACACTGTCCCCATCAAACAGTCCCAGGACAGGTAGAGCATGGGGTTAGATACAGAGTAAAGCTCCCTCTACACTGTCCCCATCAATCACTCCCAGGACAGGTACAGCACGGGGATAGATACAGAGTAAAGCTCCCTCTACACTGTCCCCATCAAACACTCCCAGGACAGGTACAGTACGGGGATAGATACAGAGTAAAGCTCCCTCTACACTGTCCCCATCAAACACTCCCAGGACAGGTACAGCACGGGGTTAGATACAGAGTCAAGCTCCCTCTACACTGTCCTCATCAAACACTCCCAGGACAGGTACAGCACGGGGTTAGATACAGAGTAAAGCTCCCTCTACACTGTCCCCATCAAACAGTCCCAGGACAGGTACAGCATGGGGTTAGACACAGAGTAAAGCTCCCTCTACACTGTCCCCATCAACCACTCCCAGGACAGGTACAGCACGGGGTTAGATACAGAGTAATGCTCCCTCTACACAATCCCCATCCATCACTCCCAGAACAGGTACAGCACGGCGTTAGATACAGAGGAAAGCTCCCTCGACACTGTCCCCATCAAACACTCCGAGGACAGGTACAGCACGGGGTTAGATACAGAGTAAAGCTCCCTCTACACTGTCCCCATCAAACACTCCCAGGACAGTTACAGCATGGGGTTAGACACAGAGTAAAGCTCCCTCTACACTGTCCCCTCAAACACTCGCAGGACAGGTACAGCACTGGGTTAGATACAGAGTAAAGCTCCCTCTACACTGTCCCCATCAAACACTCCCAGGACAGGTACAGCACGAGGTTAGATACAGAGTAAAGCTCCCTCTACACTGTCCCCATCAAACACTCCCAGGACAGGTACAGCACGGGGTTAGATACAGAGTAAAGCTCCCTCTACACTGTCCCCATCCAACACTCCCAGGGCAGGTACAGCACGGGGTTAGATACAGAGTAAAGCTTCCTCGACACTGTCCCCATCAAACACTCCCAGGACAGGTACAGGACGGGGTTAGATACAGAGTAAAGGTCCCTCTACACTGTCCCCATCAAACACTCCCAGGACAGTTACAGCATGGGGTTAGATACAGAGTAAAGCTCCCTCTCCACTGTCCCCATCAAACAGTCCCAGGACAGGTACAGCATGGGGTTAGACACAGAGTAAAGCTCCCTCTACACTGTCCCCATCAACCACTCCCAGGACAGGTACAGCACGGGGTTAGATACAGAGTAATGCTCCCTCTACACAATCCCCATCCATCACTCCCAGAACAGGTACAGCACGGCGTTAGATACAGAGTAAAGCTCCCTCGACACTGTCCCCATCAAACACTCCGAGGACAGGTACAGCACGGGGTTAGATACAGAGTAAAGCTCCCTCTACACTGTCCCCATCAAACACTCCCAGGACAGTTACAGCATGGGGTTAGACACAGAGTAAAGCTCCCTCTACACTGTCCCCATCAAACACTCCCAGGACAGGTATAGCACGGGGTTAGATACAGAGTAAAGCTCCCTCTACGCTGTCCCCATCAAACACTCCAAGGACAGGTACAGCACGGGGTTAGATACAGAGTAAAGCTCCCTCTACACTGTCCCCATCAAACACTCCCAGGACAGGTACAGCACGGGGTTAGATACAGAGTAAAGTTCCCTCTACACTGTCCCCATCAAACACTCCCAGGGCAGGTACAGCACAGGGTTAGATACAGAGTAAAGCTCCCTCTACACTGTCCCCATCAAACACTCCGAGGACAGGTACTGCACGGGGTTAGATACGGAGTAAAGCTCCCTCTACACTGTCCCCATCAAACACTCCCAGGACAGGTAGAGCATGGGGTTAGATACAGAGTAAAGCTCCCTCTACACTGTCCCCATCAATCACTCCCAGGACAGGTACAGCACGGGGATAGATACAGAGTAAAGCTCCCTCTACACTGTCCCCATCAAACACTCCCAGGACAGGTACAGCACGGGGATAGATACAGAGTAAAGCTCCCTCTACACTGTCCCCATCAAACACTCCCAGGACAGGTACAGCACGGGGTTAGATACAGAGTCAAGCTCCCTCTACACTGTCCTCATCAAACACTCCCAGGACAGGTACAGCACGGGGTTAGATACAGAGTAAAGCTCCCTCTACACTGTCCCCATCAAACACTCCCAAGACAGGTACAGCACGGGGTTAGATACAGAGTAAAGCTCCCTCTACACTGTCCCCATCAAACACGCCCAGGACAGGTACAGCACGGTGTTAGATACAGAGTAAAGCTCCCTCTACACTGTCCCCATCAAACACTCCCAAGACAGGTACAGCTCGGGGTTAGATACAGAGTAAAGCTCCCTCTACACTGTCCCCATCAAACACGCCCAGGACAGGTACAGCACGGGGTTAGATACAGAGGAAAGCTCCCTCTAAACTGTCCCCATCAAACACTCCCAGGACAGGTACAGCACGGGGTTAGGTACAGAGTAAAGCTCCCTCTACACTGTCCCCATCAAACACTCCCAGGACAGGTACAGCACGGGGTTAGATACAGAGTAAAGCTCCCTCTACACTGTCCCCATCAAACACTCACAGGGCAGGTACAGCACGGCGTTAGATACAGAGTAAAGCTCCCTCGGCACTGTCCCCATCAAACACTCCCAGGAAAGGTACAGCACGGGGTTAGATACAGAGTAAAGCTCCCTCTGCACTGTCCCCATCAAACACTCCCAGGACAGTTACAGCATGGGGTTAGATACAGAGTAAAGCTCCCTCTACACTGTCCCCATCAAACAGTCCCAGGACAGGTCCAGCACGGGGTTAGATACAGAGTAAAGCTCCCTCTACACTGTCCCCATCAACCACTCCCAGGACAGGTACAGCACGGGGTTCGATACAGAGTAAAGCTCCCTCTACACTGTCCCCATCAACCACTCCCAGGGCAGGTACAGCACGGCGTTAGATACAGAGTCAAGCTCCCTCGGCACTGTCCCCATCAAACACTCCCAGGACAGTTACAGCACGGGGTTAGATACAGAGTAAAGCTCCCTCTGCACTGTCCCCATCAAACAGTCCCAGGACAGGTACAGCATGGGGTTAGACACAGAGTAAAGCTCCCTCTACACTGTCCCCATCAACCACTCCCAGGACAGGTACAGCACGGGGTTCGATACAGAGTAAAGCTCCCTCTACACTGTCCCCATCAAACACTCCCAAGACAGGTACAGCTCGGGGTTAGATACAGAGTAAAGCTCCCTCTACACTGTCCCCATCAAACACGCCCAGGACAGGTACAGCACGGGGTTAGATACAGAGGAAAGCTCCCTCTAAACTGTCCCCATCAAACACTCCCAGGACAGGTACAGCACGGGGTTAGGTACAGAGTAAAGCTCCCTCTACACTGTCCCCATCAAACACTCCCAGGACAGGTACAGCACGGGGTTAGATACAGAGTAAAGCTCCCTCTACACTGTCCCCATCAAACACTCACAGGGCAGGTACAGCACGGCGTTAGATACAGAGTAAAGCTCCCTCGGCACTGTCCCCATCAAACACTCCCAGGAAAGGTACAGCACGGGGTTAGATACAGAGTAAAGCTCCCTCTGCACTGTCCCCATCAAACACTCCCAGGACAGTTACAGCATGGGGTTAGATACAGAGTAAAGCTCCCTCTACACTGTCCCCATCAAACAGTCCCAGGACAGGTACAGCACGGGGTTAGATACAGAGTAAAGCTCCCTCTACACTGTCCCCATCAAACACTCACAGGACAGGTACAGCACGGGGTTCGATACAGAGTAAAGCTCCCTCTACACTGTCCCCATCAACCACTCCCAGGACAGGTACAGCACGGGGTTCGATACAGAGGAAAGCTCCCTCGACACTGTCCCCATCAAACACTCCGAGGACAGGTACAGCACGGGGTTAGATACAGAGTAAAGCTCCCTCTACACTGTCCCCATCAAACACTCCCAGGACAGTTACAGCATGGGGTTAGACACAGAGTAAAGCTCCCTCTACACTGTCCCCTCAAACACTCGCAGGACAGGTACAGCACTGGGTTAGATACAGAGTAAAGCTCCCTCTACACTGTCCCCATCAAACACTCCCAGGACAGGTACAGCACGAGGTTAGATACAGAGTAAAGCTCCCTCTACACTGTCCCCATCAAACACTCCCAGGACAGGTACAGCACGGGGTTAGATACAGAGTAAAGCTCCCTCTACACTGTCCCCATCCAACACTCCCAGGGCAGGTACAGCACGGGGTTAGATACAGAGTAAAGCTTCCTCGACACTGTCCCCATCAAACACTCCCAGGACAGGTACAGGACGGGGTTAGATACAGAGTAAAGGTCCCTCTACACTGTCCCCATCAAACACTCCCAGGACAGTTACAGCATGGGGTTAGATACAGAGTAAAGCTCCCTCTCCACTGTCCCCATCAAACAGTCCCAGGACAGGTACAGCATGGGGTTAGACACAGAGTAAAGCTCCCTCTACACTGTCCCCATCAACCACTCCCAGGACAGGTACAGCACGGGGTTAGATACAGAGTAATGCTCCCTCTACACAATCCCCATCCATCACTCCCAGAACAGGTACAGCACGGCGTTAGATACAGAGTAAAGCTCCCTCGACACTGTCCCCATCAAACACTCCGAGGACAGGTACAGCACGGGGTTAGATACAGAGTAAAGCTCCCTCTACACTGTCCCCATCAAACACTCCCAGGACAGTTACAGCATGGGGTTAGACACAGAGTAAAGCTCCCTCTACACTGTCCCCATCAAACACTCCCAGGACAGGTATAGCACGGGGTTAGATACAGAGTAAAGCTCCCTCTACACTGTCCCCATCAAACACTCCAAGGACAGGTACAGCACGGGGTTAGATACAGAGTAAAGCTCCCTCTACACTGTCCCCATCAAACACTCCCAGGACAGGTACAGCACGGGGTTAGATACAGAGTAAAGTTCCCTCTACACTGTCCCCATCAAACACTCCCAGGGCAGGTACAGCACAGGGTTAGATACAGAGTAAAGCTCCCTCTACACTGTCCCCATCAAACACTCCGAGGACAGGTACTGCACGGGGTTAGATACGGAGTAAAGCTCCCTCTACACTGTCCCCATCAAACACTCCCAGGACAGGTAGAGCATGGGGTTAGATACAGAGTAAAGCTCCCTCTACACTGTCCCCATCAATCACTCCCAGGACAGGTACAGCACGGGGATAGATACAGAGTAAAGCTCCCTCTACACTGTCCCCATCAAACACTCCCAGGACAGGTACAGCACGGGGATAGATACAGACTAAAACTCCCTCTACACTGTCCCCATCAAACACTCCCAGGACAGGTACAGCACGGGGTTAGATACAGAGTCAAGCTCCCTCTACACTGTCCTCATCAAGCACTCCCAGGACAGGTACAGCACGGGGTTAGATACAGAGTAAAGCTCCCTCTACACTGTCCCCATCAAACACTCCCAAGACAGGTACAGCACGGGGTTAGATACAGAGTAAAGCTCCCTCTACACTGTCCCCATCAAACACGCCCAGGACAGGTACAGCACGGTGTTAGATACAGAGTAAAGCTCCCTCTACACTGTCCCCATCAAACACTCCCAAGACAGGTACAGCTCGGGGTTAGATACAGAGTAAAGCTCCCTCTACACTGTCCCCATCAAACACGCCCAGGACAGGTACAGCACGGGGTTAGATACAGAGGAAAGCTCCCTCTAAACTGTCCCCATCAAACACTCCCAGGACAGGTACAGCACGGGGTTAGGTACAGAGTAAAGCTCCCTCTACACTGTCCCCATCAAACACTCCCAGGACAGGTACAGCACGGGGTTAGATACAGAGTAAAGCTCCCTCTACACTGTCCCCATCAAACACTCACAGGGCAGGTACAGCACGGCGTTAGATACAGAGTAAAGCTCCCTCGGCACTGTCCCCATCAAACACTCCCAGGAAAGGTACAGCACGGGGTTAGATACAGAGTAAAGCTCCCTCTGCACTGTCCCCATCAAACACTCCCAGGACAGTTACAGCATGGGGTTAGATACAGAGTAAAGCTCCCTCTACACTGTCCCCATCAAACAGTCCCAGGACAGGTCCAGCACGGGGTTAGATACAGAGTAAAGCTCCCTCTACACTGTCCCCATCAACCACTCCCAGGACAGGTACAGCACGGGGTTCGATACAGAGTAAAGCTCCCTCTACACTGTCCCCATCAACCACTCCCAGGGCAGGTACAGCACGGCGTTAGATACAGAGTCAAGCTCCCTCGGCACTGTCCCCATCAAACACTCCCAGGACAGTTACAGCACGGGGTTAGATACAGAGTAAAGCTCCCTCTGCACTGTCCCCATCAAACAGTCCCAGGACAGGTACAGCATGGGGTTAGACACAGAGTAAAGCTCCCTCTACACTGTCCCCATCAACCACTCCCAGGACAGGTACAGCACGGGGTTCGATACAGAGTAAAGCTCCCTCTACACTGTCCCCATCAAACACTCCCAAGACAGGTACAGCTCGGGGTTAGATACAGAGTAAAGCTCCCTCTACACTGTCCCCATCAAACACGCCCAGGACAGGTACAGCACGGGGTTAGATACAGAGGAAAGCTCCCTCTAAACTGTCCCCATCAAACACTCCCAGGACAGGTACAGCACGGGGTTAGGTACAGAGTAAAGATCCCTCTACACTGTCCCCATCAAACACTCCCAGGACAGGTACAGCACGGGGTTAGATACAGAGTAAAGCTCCCTCTACACTGTCCCCATCAAACACTCACAGGGCAGGTACAGCACGGCGTTAGATACAGAGTAAAGCTCCCTCGGCACTGTCCCCATCAAACACTCCCAGGAAAGGTACAGCACGGGGTTAGATACAGAGTAAAGCTCCCTCTGCACTGTCCCCATCAAACACTCCCAGGACAGTTACAGCATGGGGTTAGATACAGAGTAAAGCTCCCTCTACACTGTCCCCATCAAACAGTCCCAGGACAGGTACAGCACGGGGTTAGATACAGAGTAAAGCTCCCTCTACACTGTCCCCATCAAACACTCACAGGACAGGTACAGCACGGGGTTCGATACAGAGTAAAGCTCCCTCTACACTGTCCCCATCAACCACTCCCAGGACAGGTACAGCACGGGGTTCGATACAGAGTAAAGCTCCCTCTACACTGTCCCCATCAAACACTCACAGGGCAGGTACAGCACAGGGTTAGATACAGAGTCAAGCTCCCTCGGCACTGTCCCCATCAAACACTCCCAGGACAGTTACAGCACGGGGTTAGATACAGAGTAAAGCTCCCTCTGCACTGTCCCCATCAAACAGTCCCAGGACAGGTACAGCATGGGGTTAGACACAGAGTAAAGCTCCCTCTACACTGTCCCCATCAACCACTCCCAGGACAGGTACAGCACGGGGTTCGATACAGAGTAAAGCTCCCTCTACACTGTCCCCATCAAACACTCCCAGGACAGGTACAGCACGGGGTTAGATACAGAGTAAAGCTCCCTCTACACTGTCCCCATCAAACACTCCCAGGACAGGTACAGCACAGGGTTAGGTACAGAGTAAAGCTCCCTCGACACTGTCCCCATCAAACACTCCCAGGACAGGTACAGCACGGGGTTAGATCCAGAGTAAAGCTCCCTCTACACTGTCCCCATCCATCATTCCCAGGACAGGTACAGCACGGCGTTAGATACAGAGTAAAGCTCCCTCGACACTGTCCCCATCAAACACTCCGAGGACAGGTACAGCACGGGGTTAGATTCAGAGTCAAGCTCCCTCTACACTGTCCCCATCAAACACTCCCAGGACAGTTACAGCATGGGGTTAGACACAGAGTAAAGCTCCCTCTACACTGTCCCCATCAAACACTCCCAGGACAGGTATAGCACGGGGTTAGATACAGAGTAAAGCTCCCTCTACACTGTCCCCATCAAACACTCCAAGGACAGGTACAGCACGGGGTTAGATACAGAGTAAAGCTCCCTCTACACTGTCCCCATCAAACACTCCGAGGACAGGTACAGCACGGGGTTAGATATAGAGTAAAGATCCCTCTACACTGTCCCCATCAAACACTCCGAGGACAGGTACAGCACGGGGTTAGATACAGAGTAAAGCTCCCTCGACACTGTCCCCATCAAACACACCCAGGACAGGTACAACATGGGGTTAGATACAGAGTAAAGCTCCCTCTACACTGTCCCCATCAAACACTCCCAGGACAGGTACAGCACGGGGTTAGATACAGAGTAAAGCTCCCTCTACACTGTCCCCATCAAACACTCCCAGGGCAGGTACAGCACGGGGTTAGATACAGAGTAAAGCTCCCTCTACACTGTCCCCATCAAACACTCCCAGGGCAGGTACAGCACGGGGTTAGATACAGAGTAAAGCTCCCTCTACACTGTCCCCATCAAACACTCCGAGGACAGGTACAGCACGGGGTTAGATACAGAGTAAAGCTCCCTCTACACTGTCCCCATCAAACACTCCCAGGGCAGGTACAGCACGGGGTTAGATACAGAGTAAAGCTCCCTCGACAATGTCCCCATCAAACACTCCCAGGACAGGTACAGCATGGGGTTAGATACAGAGTAAAGCTCCCTCTACACTGTCCCCATCAAACACTCCGAGGACAGGTACAGCACGGGGTTAGATATAGAGTAAAGATCCCGCTACACTGTCCCCATCAAACACTCCGAGGACAGGTACAGCACGGGGTTAGATACAGAGTAAAGCTCCCTCTACACTGTCCCCATCAAACACTCCCAGGGCAGGTACAGCACGGGGTTAGATACAGAGTAAAGCTCCCTCTACACTGTCCCCATCAAACACTCCCAGGACAGGTACTGCACGGGGTTAGATACGGAGTAAAGCTCCCTCTACACTGTCCCCATCAAACACTCCCAGGACAGGTAGAGCATGGGGTTAGATACAGAGTAAAGCTCCCTCTACACTGTCCCCATCAATCACTCCCAGGACAGGTACAGCACGGGGTTAGATACAGAGTCAAGCTCCCTCTACACTGTCCCCATCAAACACTCCCAGGACAGTTACAGCATGGGGTTAGACATAGAGTAAAGCTCCCTCGACACTGTCCCCATCAAACACTCCCAGGACAGGTATAGCACGGGGTTAGATACAGAGTAAAGCTCCCTCTACACTGTCCCCATCAAACACTCCAAGGACAGGTACAGCACGGGGTTAGATACAGAGTAAAGCTCCCTCTACACTGTCCCCATCAAACACTCCGAGGACAGGTACAGCACGGGGTTAGATATAGAGTAAAGATCCCTCTACACTGTCCCCATCAAACACTCCGAGGACAGGTACAGCACGGGGTTAGATACAGAGTAAAGCTCCCTCGACACTGTCCCCATCAAACACACCCAGGACAGGTACAACATGGGGTTAGATACAGAGTAAAGCTCCCTCTACACTGTCCCCATCAAACACTCCCAGGACAGGTACAGCACGGGGTTAGATACAGAGTAAAGCTCCCTCTACACTGTCCCCATCAAACACTCCCAGGGCAGGTACAGCACGGGGTTAGATACAGAGTAAAGCTCCCTCTACACTGTCCCCATCAAACACTCCCAGGGCAGGTACAGCACGGGGTTAGATACAGAGTAAAGCTCCCTCTACACTGTCCCCATCAAACACTCCGAGGACAGGTACAGCACGGGGTTAGATACAGAGTAAAGCTCCCTCTACACTGTCCCCATCAAACACTCCCAGGGCAGGTACAGCACGGGGTTAGATACAGAGTAAAGCTCCCTCGACAATGTCCCCATCAAACACTCCCAGGACAGGTACAGCATGGGGTTAGATACAGAGTAAAGCTCCCTCTACACTGTCCCCATCAAACACTCCGAGGACAGGTACAGCACGGGGTTAGATATAGAGTAAAGATCCCGCTACACTGTCCCCATCAAACACTCCGAGGACAGGTACAGCACGGGGTTAGATACAGAGTAAAGCTCCCTCTACACTGTCCCCATCAAACACTCCCAGGGCAGGTACAGCACGGGGTTAGATACAGAGTAAAGCTCCCTCTACACTGTCCCCATCAAACACTCCCAGGACAGGTACTGCACGGGGTTAGATACGGAGTAAAGCTCCCTCTACACTGTCCCCATCAAACACTCCCAGGACAGGTAGAGCATGGGGTTAGATACAGAGTAAAGCTCCCTCTACACTGTCCCCATCAATCACTCCCAGGACAGGTACAGCACGGGGATAGATACAGAGTAAAGCTCCCTCTACACTGTCCCCATCAAACACTCCCAGGACAGGTACAGCACGGGGTTAGATACAGAGTAAAGCTCCCTCTACACTGTCCTCATCAAACACTCCCAGGACAGGTACAGCACGGGGTTAGATACAGAGTACAGCTCCCTCTACACTGTCCCCATCAAACACTCCCAAGACAGGTACAGCACGGGGTTCGATACAGAGTAAAGCTCCCTCTACACTGTCCCCATCAAACACGCCCAGGACAGGTACAGCACGGTGTTAGATACAGAGTAAAGCTCCCTCTACACTGTCCCCATCAAACACTCCCAAGACAGGTACAGCTCGGGGTTAGATACAGAGTAAAGCGCCCTCTACACTGTCCCCATCAAACACGCCCAGGACAGGTACAGCACGGGGTTAGATGCAGAGGAAAGCTCCCTCTAAACTGTCCCCATCTAACACTCCCAGGACAGGTACAGCACGGGGTTAGGTACAGAGTAAAGCTCCCTCTACACTGTCCCCATCAAACACTCCCAGGACTGGTACAGGACGGGGTTAGATACAGAGTAAAGGTCCCTCTACACTGTCCCCATCAAACACTCCCAGGACAGTTACAGCATGGGGTTAGATACAGAGTAAAGCTCCCTCTACACTGTCCCCATCAAACAGTCCCAGGACAGGTACAGCATGGGGTTAGACACAGAGTAAAGCTCCCTCAACACTGTCCCCTCAAACACTCGCAGGACAGGTACAGCACGGGGTTAGATACAGAGTAAAGCTCCCTCTACACTGTCCCCATCAAACCCTCCCAGGACAGGTACAGGACGGGGTTAGATACAGAGTAAAGGTCCCTCTACACTGTCCCCATCAAACACTCCCAGGACAGTTACAGCATGGGGTTAGATACAGAGTAAAGCTCCCTCTCCACTGTCCCCATCAAACAGTCCCAGGACAGGTACAGCATGGGGTTAGACACAGAGTAAAGCTCCCTCTACACTGTCCCCATCAACCACTCCCAGGACAGGTACAGCACGGGGTTAGATACAGAGTAATGCTCCCTCTACACAATCCCCATCCATCACTCCCAGAACAGGTACAGCACGGCGTTAGATACAGAGGAAAGCTCCCTCGACACTGTCCCCATCAAACACTCCGAGGACAGGTACAGCACGGGGTTAGATACAGAGTAAAGCTCCCTCTACACTGTCCCCATCAAACACTCCCAGGACAGTTACAGCATGGGGTTAGACACAGAGTAAAGCTCCCTCTACACTGTCCCCTCAAACACTCGCAGGACAGGTACAGCACGGGGTTAGATACAGAGTAACGCTCCCTCTACACTGTCCCCATCAAACACTCCCAGGACAGGTACAGCACGAGGTTAGATACAGAGTAAAGCTCCCTCTACACTGTCCCCATCAAACACTCCCAGGACAGGTACAGCACGGGGTTAGATACAGAGTAAAGCTCCCTCTACACTGTCCCCATCCAACACTCCCAGGGCAGGTACAGCACGGGGTTAGATACAGAGTAAAGCTTCCTCGACACTGTCCCCATCAAACACTCCCAGGACAGGTACAGGACGGGGTTAGATACAGAGTAAAGGTCCCTCTACACTGTCCCCATCAAACACTCCCAGGACAGTTACAGCATGGGGTTAGATACAGAGTAAAGCTCCCTCTCCACTGTCCCCATCAAACAGTCCCAGGACAGGTACAGCATGGGGTTAGACACAGAGTAAAGCTCCCTCTACACTGTCCCCATCAACCACTCCCAGGACAGGTACAGCACGGGGTCAGATACAGAGTAATGCTCCCTCTACACAATCCCCATCCATCACTCCCAGAACAGGTACAGCACGGCGTTAGATACAGAGTAAAGCTCCCTCGACACTGTCCCCATCAAACACTCCGAGGACAGGTACAGCACGGGGTTAGATACAGAGTAAAGCTCCCTCTACACTGTCCCCATCAAACACTCCCAGGACAGTTACAGCATGGGGTTAGACACAGAGTAAAGCTCCCTCTACACTGTCCCCATCAAACACTCCCAGGACAGGTATAGCACGGGGTTAGATACAGAGTAAAGCTCCCTCTACACTGTCCCCATCAAACACTCCAAGGACAGGTACAGCACGGGGTTAGATACAGAGTAAAGCTCCCTCTACACTGTCCCCATCAAACAGTCCCAGGACAGTTACAGCATGGGGTTAGATACAGAGTAAAGCTCCCTCTACACTGTCCCCATCAAACACTCCCAGGACAGGTACAGCACGGGGTTAGATACAGAGTAAAGCTCCCCTACACTGTCCCCATCAAACACTCCCAGGACAGGTACAGCACGGGGTTAGATACAGAGTAAAGCTCCCTCGACACTGTCCCCATCAAACACACCCAGGACAGGTACAACATGGGGTTAGATACAGAGTAAAGCTCCCTCTACACTGTCCCCATCAAACACTCCCAGGACAGGTACAGCACGGGGTTAGATACAGAGTAAAGCTCCCTCTGCACTGTCCCCATCAAACACTCCCAGGGCAGGTACAGCACGGGGTTAGATACAGAGTAAAGCTCCCTCTACACTGTCCCCATCAAACACTCCCAGGGCAGGTACAGCACGGGGTTAGATACAGAGTAAAGCTCCCTCTACACTGTCCCCATCTAACACTCCCAGGACAGGTACAGCACGGGGTTAGATACAGAGTAAAGCTCCCTCTACACTGTCCCCATCAATCACTCCCAGGACAGGTACAGCACGGGGATAGATACAGAGTAAAGCTCCCTCTACACTGTCCCCATCAAACACTCCCAGGACAGGTACAGCACGGGGTTAGATACAGAGTAAAGCTCCCTCTACACTGTCCTCATCAAACACTCCCAGGACAGGTACAGCACGGGGTTAGATACAGAGTACAGCTCCCTCTACACTGTCCCCATCAAACACTCCCAAGACAGGTACAGCACGGGGTTCGATACAGAGTAAAGCTCCCTCTACACTGTCCCCATCAAACACGCCCAGGACAGGTACAGCACGGTGTTAGATACAGAGTAAAGCTCCCTCTACACTGTCCCCATCAAACACTCCCAAGACAGGTACAGCTCGGGGTTAGATACAGAGTAAAGCGCCCTCTACACTGTCCCCATCAAACACGCCCAGGACAGGTACAGCACGGGGTTAGATGCAGAGGAAAGCTCCCTCTAAACTGTCCCCATCTAACACTCCCAGGACAGGTACAGCACGGGGTTAGGTACAGAGTAAAGCTCCCTCTACACTGTCCCCATCAAACACTCCCAGGACTGGTACAGGACGGGGTTAGATACAGAGTAAAGGTCCCTCTACACTGTCCCCATCAAACACTCCCAGGACAGTTACAGCATGGGGTTAGATACAGAGTAAAGCTCCCTCTACACTGTCCCCATCAAACAGTCCCAGGACAGGTACAGCATGGGGTTAGACACAGAGTAAAGCTCCCTCAACACTGTCCCCTCAAACACTCGCAGGACAGGTACAGCACGGGGTTAGATACAGAGTAAAGCTCCCTCTACACTGTCCCCATCAAACCCTCCCAGGACAGGTACAGGACGGGGTTAGATACAGAGTAAAGGTCCCTCTACACTGTCCCCATCAAACACTCCCAGGACAGTTACAGCATGGGGTTAGATACAGAGTAAAGCTCCCTCTCCACTGTCCCCATCAAACAGTCCCAGGACAGGTACAGCATGGGGTTAGACACAGAGTAAAGCTCCCTCTACACTGTCCCCATCAACCACTCCCAGGACAGGTACAGCACGGGGTTAGATACAGAGTAATGCTCCCTCTACACAATCCCCATCCATCACTCCCAGAACAGGTACAGCACGGCGTTAGATACAGAGGAAAGCTCCCTCGACACTGTCCCCATCAAACACTCCGAGGACAGGTACAGCACGGGGTTAGATACAGAGTAAAGCTCCCTCTACACTGTCCCCATCAAACACTCCCAGGACAGTTACAGCATGGGGTTAGACACAGAGTAAAGCTCCCTCTACACTGTCCCCTCAAACACTCGCAGGACAGGTACAGCACGGGGTTAGATACAGAGTAAAGCTCCCTCTACACTGTCCCCATCAAACACTCCCAGGACAGGTACAGCACGAGGTTAGATACAGAGTAAAGCTCCCTCTACACTGTCCCCATCAAACACTCCCAGGACAGGTACAGCACGGGGTTAGATACAGAGTAAAGCTCCCTCTACACTGTCCCCATCCAACACTCCCAGGGCAGGTACAGCACGGGGTTAGATACAGAGTAAAGCTTCCTCGACACTGTCCCCATCAAACACTCCCAGGACAGGTACAGGACGGGGTTAGATACAGAGTAAAGGTCCCTCTACACTGTCCCCATCAAACACTCCCAGGACAGTTACAGCATGGGGTTAGATACAGAGTAAAGCTCCCTCTCCACTGTCCCCATCAAACAGTCCCAGGACAGGTACAGCATGGGGTTAGACACAGAGTAAAGCTCCCTCTACACTGTCCCCATCAACCACTCCCAGGACAGGTACAGCACGGGGTCAGATACAGAGTAATGCTCCCTCTACACAATCCCCATCCATCACTCCCAGAACAGGTACAGCACGGCGTTAGATACAGAGTAAAGCTCCCTCGACACTGTCCCCATCAAACACTCCGAGGACAGGTACAGCACGGGGTTAGATACAGAGTAAAGCTCCCTCTACACTGTCCCCATCAAACACTCCCAGGACAGTTACAGCATGGGGTTAGACACAGAGTAAAGCTCCCTCTACACTGTCCCCATCAAACACTCCCAGGACAGGTATAGCACGGGGTTAGATACAGAGTAAAGCTCCCTCTACACTGTCCCCATCAAACACTCCAAGGACAGGTACAGCACGGGGTTAGATACAGAGTAAAGCTCCCTCTACACTGTCCCCATCAAACAGTCCCAGGACAGTTACAGCATGGGGTTAGATACAGAGTAAAGCTCCCTCTACACTGTCCCCATCAAACACTCCCAGGACAGGTACAGCACGGGGTTAGATACAGAGTAAAGCTCCCCTACACTGTCCCCATCAAACACTCCCAGGACAGGTACAGCACGGGGTTAGATACAGAGTAAAGCTCCCTCGACACTGTCCCCATCAAACACACCCAGGACAGGTACAACATGGGGTTAGATACAGAGTAAAGCTCCCTCTACACTGTCCCCATCAAACACTCCCAGGACAGGTACAGCACGGGGTTAGATACAGAGTAAAGCTCCCTCTGCACTGTCCCCATCAAACACTCCCAGGGCAGGTAGAGCACGGGGTTAGATACAGAGTAAAGCTCCCTCTACACTGTCCCCATCAAACACTCCCAGGGCAGGTACAGCACGGGGTTAGATACAGAGTAAAGCTCCCTCTACACTGTCCCCATCTAACACTCCCAGGACAGGTACAGCACGGGGTTAGATACAGAGTAAAGCTCCGTCTACACTGTCCCCATCAAACACTCCCAGGGCAGGTACAGCACGGGGTTAGATACAGAGTAAAGCTCCCTCGACCATGTCCCCATCAAACACTCCCAGGACAGGTACAGCACGGGGTTAGATACAGAGTAAAGCTCCGTCTACACTGTCCCCATCAAACACTCCCAGGGCAGGTACAGCACCGGGTTAGATACAGAGTAAAGCTCCCTCTACACTTTCCCCATCTAACACTCCCAGGACAGGTACAGCACGGGGTTAGATACAGAGTAAAGCTCCCTCTACACTGTCTCCATCAAACACTCCCAGGACAGGTACAGCATGGGGTTAGATACAGAGTAAAGCTCCCTCTACACTGTCCCCATCAAACACTCGGAGGACAGGTACAGCATGGGGTTAGATACAGAGTAAAGCTCCCTCTACACTGTCCCCATCAAACACTCCCAGGACATGTACAGCACGGGGTTAGATACAGAGTAAAGCTCCCTCTACACTGTCCCCATCAAACACTCCCAGGACATGTACAGCACGGGGTTAGATACAGAGTAAAGCTCCCTCTACACTGTCCCCATCTAACACTCCCAGGACAGGTACAGCACGGGGTTAGATACAGAGTAAAGCTCCGTCTACACTGTCCCCATCAAACACTCCCAGGGCAGGTACAGCACGGGGTTAGATACAGAGTAAAGCTCCCTCGACCATGTCCCCATCAAACACTCCCAGGACAGGTACAGCACGGGGTTAGATACAGAGTAAAGCTCCGTCTACACTGTCCCCATCAAACACTCCCAGGGCAGGTACAGCACCGGGTTAGATACAGAGTAAAGCTCCCTCTACACTTTCCCCATCTAACACTCCCAGGACAGGTACAGCACGGGGTTAGATACAGAGTAAAGCTCCCTCTACACTGTCTCCATCAAACACTCCCAGGACAGGTACAGCATGGGGTTAGATACAGAGTAAAGCTCCCTCTACACTGTCCCCATCAAACACTCGGAGGACAGGTACAGCACGGGGTTAGATACAGAGTAAAGCTCCCTCTACACTGTCCCCATCAAACACTCCCAGGACATGTACAGCACGGGGTTAGATACAGAGTAAAGCTCCCTCTACACTGTCCCCATCAAACACTCCCAGGACAGGTACAGCACGGGGTTAGATACAGAGTAAAGCTCCCTCTACACTGTCCCCATCAAACACTCCCAGGACAGGAACAGCACGGGGTTAGATAGAGAGTAAAGCTCCCTCTACACTGTCCCCATCAAACACTCCGAGGACAGGTACAGCACGGGGTTAGATATAGAGTAAAGATCCCTCTACACTGTCCCCATCAAACACTCCGAGGACAGGTACAGCACGGGGTTAGATACAGAGTAAAGCTCCCTCGACACTGTCCCCATCAAACACACCCAGGACAGGTACAACATGGGGTTAGATACAGAGTAAAGCTCCCTCTACACTGTCCCCATCAAACACTCCCAGGACAGGTACAGCACGGGGTTAGATACAGAGTAAAGCTCCCTCTACACTGTCCCCATCAAACACTCCCAGGGCAGGTACAGCACGGGGTTAGATACAGAGTAAAGCTCCCTCTACACTGTCCCCATCAAACACTCCCAGGGCAGGTACAGCACGGGGTTAGATACAGAGTAAAGCTCCCTCTACACTGTCCCCATCAAACACTCCGAGGACAGGTACAGCACGGGGTTAGATACAGAGTAAAGCTCCCTCTACACTGTCCCCATCAAACACTCCCAGGGCAGGTACAGCACGGGGTTAGATACAGAGTAAAGCTCCCTCGACAATGTCCCCATCAAACACTCCCAGGACAGGTACAGCATGGGGTTAGATACAGAGTAAAGCTCCCTCTACACTGTCCCCATCAAACACTCCGAGGACAGGTACAGCACGGGGTTAGATATAGAGTAAAGATCCCGCTACACTGTCCCCATCAAACACTCCGAGGACAGGTACAGCACGGGGTTAGATACAGAGTAAAGCTCCCTCTACACTGTCCCCATCAAACACTCCCAGGGCAGGTACAGCACGGGGTTAGATACAGAGTAAAGCTCCCTCTACACTGTCCCCATCAAACACTCCCAGGACAGGTACTGCACGGGGTTAGATACGGAGTAAAGCTCCCTCTACACTGTCCCCATCAAACACTCCCAGGACAGGTAGAGCATGGGGTTAGATACAGAGTAAAGCTCCCTCTACACTGTCCCCATCAATCACTCCCAGGACAGGTACAGCACGGGGATAGATACAGAGTAAAGCTCCCTCTACACTGTCCCCATCAAACACTCCCAGGACAGGTACAGCACGGGGTTAGATACAGAGTAAAGCTCCCTCTACACTGTCCTCATCAAACACTCCCAGGACAGGTACAGCACGGGGTTAGATACAGAGTACAGCTCCCTCTACACTGTCCCCATCAAACACTCCCAAGACAGGTACAGCACGGGGTTCGATACAGAGTAAAGCTCCCTCTACACTGTCCCCATCAAACACGCCCAGGACAGGTACAGCACGGTGTTAGATACAGAGTAAAGCTCCCTCTACACTGTCCCCATCAAACACTCCCAAGACAGGTACAGCTCGGGGTTAGATACAGAGTAAAGCGCCCTCTCCACTGTCCCCATCAAACACGCCCAGGACAGGTACAGCACGGGGTTAGATGCAGAGGAAAGCTCCCTCTAAACTGTCCCCATCTAACACTCCCAGGACAGGTACAGCACGGGGTTAGGTACAGAGTAAAGCTCCCTCTACACTGTCCCCATCAAACACTCCCAGGACTGGTACAGGACGGGGTTAGATACAGAGTAAAGGTCCCTCTACACTGTCCCCATCAAACACTCCCAGGACAGTTACAGCATGGGGTTAGATACAGAGTAAAGCTCCCTCTACACTGTCCCCATCAAACAGTCCCAGGACAGGTACAGCATGGGGTTAGACACAGAGTAAAGCTCCCTCAACACTGTCCCCTCAAACACTCGCAGGACAGGTACAGCACGGGGTTAGATACAGAGTAAAGCTCCCTCTACACTGTCCCCATCAAACCCTCCCAGGACAGGTACAGGACGGGGTTAGATACAGAGTAAAGGTCCCTCTACACTGTCCCCATCAAACACTCCCAGGACAGGTACAGCATGGGGTTAGACACAGAGTAAAGCTCCCTCTACACTGTCCCCATCAACCACTCCCAGGACAGGTACAGCACGGGGTCAGATACAGAGTAATGCTCCCTCTACACAATCCCCATCCATCACTCCCAGAACAGGTACAGCACGGCGTTAGATACAGAGTAAAGCTCCCTCGACACTGTCCCCATCAAACACTCCGAGGACAGGTACAGCACGGGGTTAGATACAGAGTAAAGCTCCCTCTACACTGTCCCCATCAAACACTCCCAGGACAGTTACAGCATGGGGTTAGACACAGAGTAAAGCTCCCTCTACACTGTCCCCATCAAACACTCCCAGGACAGGTATAGCACGGGGTTAGATACAGAGTAAAGCTCCCTCTACACTGTCCCCATCAAACACTCCAAGGACAGGTACAGCACGGGGTTAGATACAGAGTAAAGCTCCCTCTACACTGTCCCCATCAAACAGTCCCAGGACAGTTACAGCATGGGGTTAGATACAGAGTAAAGCTCCCTCTACACTGTCCCCATCAAACACTCCCAGGACAGGTACAGCACGGGGTTAGATACAGAGTAAAGCTCCCCTACACTGTCCCCATCAAACACTCCCAGGACAGGTACAGCACGGGGTTAGATACAGAGTAAAGCTCCCTCGACACTGTCCCCATCAAACACACCCAGGACAGGTACAACATGGGGTTAGATACAGAGTAAAGCTCCCTCTACACTGTCCCCATCAAACACTCCCAGGACAGGTACAGCACGGGGTTAGATACAGAGTAAAGCTCCCTCTGCACTGTCCCCATCAAACACTCCCAGGGCAGGTACAGCACGGGGTTAGATACAGAGTAAAGCTCCCTCTACACTGTCCCCATCAAACACTCCCAGGGCAGGTACAGCACGGGGTTAGATACAGAGTAAAGCTCCCTCTACACTGTCCCCATCTAACACTCCCAGGACAGGTACAGCACGGGGTTAGATACAGAGTAAAGCTCCGTCTACACTGTCCCCATCAAACACTCCCAGGGCAGGTACAGCACGGGGTTAGATACAGAGTAAAGCTCCCTCGACCATGTCCCCATCAAACACTCCCAGGACAGGTACAGCATGGGGTTAGATACAGAGTAAAGCTCCCTCTACACTGTCCCCATCAAACACTCGGAGGACAGGTACAGCACGGGGTTAGATACAGAGTAAAGCTCCCTCTACACTGTCCCCATCAAACACTCCCAGGACATGTACAGCACGGGGTTAGATACAGAGTAAAGCTCCCTCTACACTGTCCCCATCAAACACTCCCAGGACATGTACAGCACGGGGTTAGATACAGAGTAAAGCTCCCTCTACACTGTCCCCATCAAACACTCCCAGGACAGGTACAGCACGGGGTTAGATACAGAGTAAAGCTCCCTCTACACTGTCCCCATCAAACACTCCGAGGACAGGTACAGCACGGGGTTAGATATAGAGTAAAGATCCCTCTACACTGTCCCCATCAAACACTCCGAGGACAGGTACAGCACGGGGTTAGATACAGAGTAAAGCTCCCTCGACACTGTCCCCATCAAACACACCCAGGACAGGTACAACATGGGGTTAGATACAGAGTAAAGCTCCCTCTACACTGTCCCCATCAAACACTCCCAGGACAGGTACAGCACGGGGTTAGATACAGAGTAAAGCTCCCTCTACACTGTCCCCATCAAACACTCCCAGGGCAGGTACAGCACGGGGTTAGATACAGAGTAAAGCTCCCTCTACACTGTCCCCATCAAACACTCCCAGGGCAGGTACAGCACGGGGTTAGATACAGAGTAAAGCTCCCTCTACACTGTCCCCATCAAACACTCCGAGGACAGGTACAGCACGGGGTTAGATACAGAGTAAAGCTCCCTCTACACTGTCCCCATCAAACACTCCCAGGGCAGGTACAGCACGGGGTTAGATACAGAGTAAAGCTCCCTCGACAATGTCCCCATCAAACACTCCCAGGACAGGTACAGCATGGGGTTAGATACAGAGTAAAGCTCCCTCTACACTGTCCCCATCAAACACTCCGAGGACAGGTACAGCACGGGGTTAGATATAGAGTAAAGATCCCGCTACACTGTCCCCATCAAACACTCCGAGGACAGGTACAGCACGGGGTTAGATACAGAGTAAAGCTCCCTCTACACTGTCCCCATCAAACACTCCCAGGGCAGGTACAGCACGGGGTTAGATACAGAGTAAAGCTCCCTCTACACTGTCCCCATCAAACACTCCCAGGACAGGTACTGCACGGGGTTAGATACGGAGTAAAGCTCCCTCTACACTGTCCCCATCAAACACTCCCAGGACAGGTAGAGCATGGGGTTAGATACAGAGTAAAGCTCCCTCTACACTGTCCCCATCAATCACTCCCAGGACAGGTACAGCACGGGGATAGATACAGAGTAAAGCTCCCTCTACACTGTCCCCATCAAACACTCCCAGGACAGGTACAGCACGGGGTTAGATACAGAGTAAAGCTCCCTCTACACTGTCCTCATCAAACACTCCCAGGACAGGTACAGCACGGGGTTAGATACAGAGTACAGCTCCCTCTACACTGTCCCCATCAAACACTCCCAAGACAGGTACAGCACGGGGTTCGATACAGAGTAAAGCTCCCTCTACACTGTCCCCATCAAACACGCCCAGGACAGGTACAGCACGGTGTTAGATACAGAGTAAAGCTCCCTCTACACTGTCCCCATCAAACACTCCCAAGACAGGTACAGCTCGGGGTTAGATACAGAGTAAAGCGCCCTCTCCACTGTCCCCATCAAACACGCCCAGGACAGGTACAGCACGGGGTTAGATGCAGAGGAAAGCTCCCTCTAAACTGTCCCCATCTAACACTCCCAGGACAGGTACAGCACGGGGTTAGGTACAGAGTAAAGCTCCCTCTACACTGTCCCCATCAAACACTCCCAGGACTGGTACAGGACGGGGTTAGATACAGAGTAAAGGTCCCTCTACACTGTCCCCATCAAACACTCCCAGGACAGTTACAGCATGGGGTTAGATACAGAGTAAAGCTCCCTCTACACTGTCCCCATCAAACAGTCCCAGGACAGGTACAGCATGGGGTTAGACACAGAGTAAAGCTCCCTCAACACTGTCCCCTCAAACACTCGCAGGACAGGTACAGCACGGGGTTAGATACAGAGTAAAGCTCCCTCTACACTGTCCCCATCAAACCCTCCCAGGACAGGTACAGGACGGGGTTAGATACAGAGTAAAGGTCCCTCTACACTGTCCCCATCAAACACTCCCAGGACAGGTACAGCATGGGGTTAGACACAGAGTAAAGCTCCCTCTACACTGTCCCCATCAACCACTCCCAGGACAGGTACAGCACGGGGTCAGATACAGAGTAATGCTCCCTCTACACAATCCCCATCCATCACTCCCAGAACAGGTACAGCACGGCGTTAGATACAGAGTAAAGCTCCCTCGACACTGTCCCCATCAAACACTCCGAGGACAGGTACAGCACGGGGTTAGATACAGAGTAAAGCTCCCTCTACACTGTCCCCATCAAACACTCCCAGGACAGTTACAGCATGGGGTTAGACACAGAGTAAAGCTCCCTCTACACTGTCCCCATCAAACACTCCCAGGACAGGTATAGCACGGGGTTAGATACAGAGTAAAGCTCCCTCTACACTGTCCCCATCAAACACTCCAAGGACAGGTACAGCACGGGGTTAGATACAGAGTAAAGCTCCCTCTACACTGTCCCCATCAAACAGTCCCAGGACAGTTACAGCATGGGGTTAGATACAGAGTAAAGCTCCCTCTACACTGTCCCCATCAAACACTCCCAGGACAGGTACAGCACGGGGTTAGATACAGAGTAAAGCTCCCCTACACTGTCCCCATCAAACACTCCCAGGACAGGTACAGCACGGGGTTAGATACAGAGTAAAGCTCCCTCGACACTGTCCCCATCAAACACACCCAGGACAGGTACAACATGGGGTTAGATACAGAGTAAAGCTCCCTCTACACTGTCCCCATCAAACACTCCCAGGACAGGTACAGCACGGGGTTAGATACAGAGTAAAGCTCCCTCTGCACTGTCCCCATCAAACACTCCCAGGGCAGGTACAGCACGGGGTTAGATACAGAGTAAAGCTCCCTCTACACTGTCCCCATCAAACACTCCCAGGGCAGGTACAGCACGGGGTTAGATACAGAGTAAAGCTCCCTCTACACTGTCCCCATCTAACACTCCCAGGACAGGTACAGCACGGGGTTAGATACAGAGTAAAGCTCCGTCTACACTGTCCCCATCAAACACTCCCAGGGCAGGTACAGCACGGGGTTAGATACAGAGTAAAGCTCCCTCGACCATGTCCCCATCAAACACTCCCAGGACAGGTACAGCACGGGGTTAGATACAGAGTAAAGCTCCGTCTACACTGTCCCCATCAAACACTCCCAGGGCAGGTACAGCACCGGGTTAGATACAGAGTAAAGCTCCCTCTACACTTTCCCCATCTAACACTCCCAGGACAGGTACAGCACGGGGTTAGATACAGAGTAAAGCTCCCTCTACACTGTCTCCATCAAACACTCCCAGGACAGGTACAGCATGGGGTTAGATACAGAGTAAAGCTCCCTCTACACTGTCCCCATCAAACACTCGGAGGACAGGTACAGCATGGGGTTAGATACAGAGTAAAGCTCCCTCTACACTGTCCCCATCAAACACTCCCAGGACATGTACAGCACGGGGTTAGATACAGAGTAAAGCTCCCTCTACACTGTCCCCATCAAACACTCCCAGGACATGTACAGCACGGGGTTAGATACAGAGTAAAGCTCCCTCTACACTGTCCCCATCTAACACTCCCAGGACAGGTACAGCACGGGGTTAGATACAGAGTAAAGCTCCGTCTACACTGTCCCCATCAAACACTCCCAGGGCAGGTACAGCACGGGGTTAGATACAGAGTAAAGCTCCCTCGACCATGTCCCCATCAAACACTCCCAGGACAGGTACAGCACGGGGTTAGATACAGAGTAAAGCTCCGTCTACACTGTCCCCATCAAACACTCCCAGGGCAGGTACAGCACCGGGTTAGATACAGAGTAAAGCTCCCTCTACACTTTCCCCATCTAACACTCCCAGGACAGGTACAGCACGGGGTTAGATACAGAGTAAAGCTCCCTCTACACTGTCCCCATCAAACACTCCCAGGACAGGTACAGCACGGGGTTAGATACAGAGTAAAGCTCCCTCTGCAGTGGAAGGCTTTTGTTAATAGTTCTCTCTCTCTCTCTCTCAGGACACACGTGAATATGAAGTTTCAATCTGAGGGTTGTCGCCTGATTTCAGTCACTCCTTGGCGAGAATTCCCAACGTGATTTCCTCCATCACTCCCTCCGACTGCAACCCTTCCCTCCTCACGGACTGTCCGGCTCCTCGCCCTGTCAACACTGGAGAGAGACACGTCAGTGTGTGTTACCCCCATCCGTGCCTCCGTCTCTCCCCCTCCCCCTCCCTCCGCCCCTCCCCCCACCCCTCCCTCCACCCCCCACCCCTCCCCCTCCCTCCATCCCTCCCCCTCCCCCTCCCCCGCCCCTCCCTCCCTCCATCTCTCCCCCACCCCTCCCTCTGCCCCCCCTCCATCCCTCCCTCCGCCCCTCCCTCCGCCCCCGCCATCCACCCCTCCCTCCACCCCTCCCCCTCCCCACCCCCTCCCTCCCCCTCCCCTCTCCGTCAATCCCTCCACCCCTCCGCACCCCTCCCTTCCCCAACACCTCCCTCCACCCATCCCTCCGTCTCTCCCCCACCCCCCTCCCTCCATCCCTCTGTTCCTCCCCCTCCCCATCCCTCCCCCCGCCCCTCAGGAAGCCCCCCCCAGCCTGCCCCTGCCAGCTGTGTGTGGGGCTGTTGGCAGGGCAGATAGGGTCCGCCTGTTCAGCCCCTCCCTCCCTCTCGTGGTGCCCCAGTGGGCGGGTCCCACCTGCTCAGTTATGGACCGACTCACACATCGTGCCAGGTTCAGGGGTCCACACACTGCCAATCCCGGTGTGACCCCCAACCCGGCCTCACTGAGTGCTCACAGGATTCTGCCCTCCTCCCTCTCTCTCTCTCTCTGTCTCTGACTCTCTCTCTCTCTCTCTCTGTCTCTCTCTCTGTCTCTCTCTCTCTCTGTCTCTCTCTCTCTGTCTCTCTCTGTCTCTCTCTGTCTCTCTCTCTCTGTCTCTCTCTCTGTCTCTCTCTCTCTCTCTCTCTGTCTCTCTCTCTGTCTCTCTCTCTCTCTGTCTCTCTCTGTCTCTCTCTGTCTCTCTGTCTCTCTCTGTCTCTCTCTCTCTGT